>NC_059390.1:16652500-16952500 GCF_019703515.2 Myxocyprinus asiaticus
AGCACGACAATGACCCTAAGCACAAGGCCAAGTTGACCCTCCAGTGGTTACAGCAGAAAAAGGTGAAGGTTCTGGAGTGGCCATCACAGTCTCCTGACCTTAATATCATCGAGCCACTCTGGGGAGATCTCAAACGTGCGGTTCATGCAAGACGACCAAAGACTTTGCATGACCTGGAGGCATTTTTTCAAGACGAATGGGCAGCTATACCACCTGCAAGAATTTGAGGCCTCATAGACAACTATTACAAAAGACTGCACGCTGTCATTGATGCTAAAGGGGGCAATACACAGTATTAAGAACTAAGGGTATGCAGACTTTTGAACAGGGGTCATTTCATTTTTTTCTTTGTTGCCATGTACTGTATATTGAAGTTTAGTATGTTGTTGTTTTTTTTGTTTTTATTTTGCCAGGATAATATAATAGTTTTTGTTGTAATGAGCTCAAGCCTGTTTTACAAGTTGGTGCGTGTGTGTTTAATTATGGTTGAGTGATTGTGCTTGTATGATTTATAGCATGTTTCTTTTGCTCTACTTGTGTGAATGAGAGTAAACAGTCCTTCCTGTCATCATAGTGTGAGATGGGTGATAGCTGTCATCACTAGCTGGAATTCTGGGTATGGGGAGATGGTAGAGAAACAGTTTGTGTGTCGCTCCTTTGGAGGATTACTGGCTGGAAATTATGACTAGCACATTCACCATTCATGCTCAAACAGCCAGAGCAGCTTTCTGTTACACACAGATGCCCCATAAAGCCTCAGCAGAGCTGTGTGACCCGCCTGCCTGCCTGGGCAGAGGGGCAGGGCGTTATTTTTGGGCACTGCCAGGCTCAAATAACCCCATTGACTCGGTTTAAGCGCACTGTGTCTGTGCAGATTGCCACATCACACATACACACACAGAGACACACAAACACTCTGGTGACAAAAGGGTAAAAGGCTGCAGTCTTCAGAGCGGGTGATGGTGACCTTGTCACCCTTTCACCTCAGACAACCCGCTGGGTGGCATCAGAACTGAGCCAGTGCCAGTAGGCAAGGACGCCACTGTGAAGTGTTAATCATCTTGATAAATATATTGTTAGTGTACCCCCACCCCCACCCCCCTTATTTAATTAATTTAATTAAGTTACATTAGGGACATGTCTAAATGCAGTTCTAGACCCTGGTTTTTATTGTTGTTGTTATTATTTCTTTTCATTTTTTTAGTTATAGACTTTTAAATAAAGATCAAAATGTAATAAAACAACATTTAATAAAATCTAAAATGTATATATTTTTATAAATGTAAAAATGCCAGAATGGGTTACAGGGTTAAATTGTTTTGTTTATATTTATTTATTTCAATGAGTTGACATTGAACAGATTATGTCAAATTTATTGTTTTATAATTTTACAATTGAGACATTTGATGGTTTAAATTAGCTACTTCTCATACTGGATTAAATTTATGTTAAATATTAGTTTAGGGATTTTCAAATGAGGTCTTGGAGGGCCACCATCTTGCAAAGTTGACTTCCAATGCTGCTTTTACACACCTGCCTGTAATTTTCATATAGTACAGAATATCTTGATTATTTAAATAGCCCCGTAAAAGTTAAACTTTTTTTTATTTTCTCCCCAAAAGGGAGATTGGAATTGGAATGCCCAATTCCCAATGCGCTCTATGTCCTCGTGGTGGCGTAGTAGCTCGCCTCAATCTGGGTGGCGGAGGACAAATCTCAGTTGCCTCTGCATCTGAGACCATCAGTCCGCGCTTCTTATCACATGGCTTGTTGAGTGCGTTACCACGGAAACACAGCGCATGTGGAGGCTTCACGCTATTCTCCGCGGCATCCACGCACAACTCACCATGTGCCCCACCGAGAGCGAGAACCACATTATCGTGACCACAAGGAGGTTACCCTATGTGACTCTACCCTTCCTAGCAACCGGGCCAATTTGGTTGCTTAGGAGACCTGGCTGGAGTCACTCAGCACGCCCTGGATTCGAACTCACGACTCCAGGGGTGGTAGTCAGCGTCAATACTTACTGAGCAATCCAGACACACCAGCCCCCCCCCCCCCCCCCACCGCCCAAATAAAAGTTAATCTAACATATCTAGTCACAACAAAAACCTAGGATTTGTGCCTCTAATGCATTATTGGGTCACCCTTTTATTTTATTTATTTTTTTGTCTATTTGTGGAAAGTGACATTTGTTGTGGTATATATTTAAAGGCTTTACAGTATCCTTCCTTTTTTGGCCTTTCACAGGCGAATATACAGGGACAAACTGAAGTTCTGGACCCACTGTGTGCTTGTGACATTGGTCGTCTTCACTGTCATGTCTTTCTTTGCTGAGCAGGTCAGTACGGTTCAGCTTACACTTCCATTGTCCACTTTCTTTGACGCACACACACACACACACACACACACAATACAGAATCCTGTGAGCTGAGTCTGTGCGGCCTTGAAATCCCATAACAGTTCCACGAGTAACTAACATATCAAAATTTACCCGGCTGCCATCTGTGTCAAGGTGTTCTTTTAAGGAAATAGTACTAGGCAAAATGCTTCCTATGTCATCATGCCTATGATTGATTGACATTTCTCAGCCTCAACCTTGCGGCATGCAGAAAATTGTTACAGTATTAGTCGCTGTATCGTCTGTTTTCGAGAAGAGAGCTCAGGTTTTTGTTGTTCTGATCCTGGGGAGAGGTTAATGGACACAGTGTCCTTTTAAGATGGTATGTCTTCATCCGTCCATAGTGACAGAACAGGAATCTGGACACTCACCATGAATTTAAAGATGGAGGTGAGACATTTTCAGTAGAAACTGCCTCCTGTGCATGCTGTATATGTAAAGGCGCGTTGTGTTTATTGTTCAGCAGCAGTCATTATTTTTAACGGACTAGCACATTAATAGGCCTAATTACTGTACAAGTCGTTACAACAGATTTACAGTCTACCGCCACATCTTACTGCCTTCCTTGTTTACTTGATAGATGGCTCGGGACCCATCTTTATGATGGTAGCCCGTGAATGGAACAGTGGCATGCTCCTTCCCTCCGTAGTGCTAGGGTTGTCTCCTTGGGCAAGAGAGAACAACCCTCAAGCAAAAAGTTTTTTCCATCACTCTGTAAAGATCTGTTATAAGAAATAAGGAAAAGGATGACTCGTTTGCTGTGTGTTGCGACCCGTGTCGGTGGAGGAAGAGATCCTGGTCCCTGAGAATTGTGTATTGCTGTGGCTTCCACTATTTCAACATGGTAATTTGGCTCCTGCTTTATCTAGGCAGGAGGTTGGAATGGCTCAATCCAATCAATCGGCTGGTCAAGACATGCCCTGGGATTACTCTGTGATAGCTGAACATCAAATATCACTCAGATTCCCAGTAGGCATTGACTAAGGGTCAATCAAGTAAATTGAGCAACTTGTTGCTCATTTTGCTTGAGTGTATCATCCCTGTATCCCTGATGCATAATCTGCTGGAGATCCGTGGCACTGTGTATCCCTTACTTTTGGGTTTCAAGGTGGGTGGGGAGCAGAGATGACGAAACTAAAAACCCAAAACATGGCTACAAATCACACCTCAAAAAAACATTTCTTGGACCTGGATACCGACAGTACCTCAGAAGATAGACATGCTCTTGTGCCGAGTAATGATGACTGGCCAAAATTCATCATCATTGAAGCTGCTGCTCCAGATTCTCCAATCATCAAGCTTTCCCCTTTCGCTATACAAAAAGGTATTGCAGGAATTGCGGGAACAGTAAAGGAAGTGAAAACTACGATCTGGACAGATTCTTGTGGAATGCAGTAAAAAGACCAATGCTGAAAATCTGCTACATGCCAGCATGTTAGCTGGAGTTCAAATAAAGACATCTCCTCATCCAACTTTGAACTACAGTAAAGGAGTAATCCGAACTAGAGAGTTGGATGATGTCGATGAAGAAGAAATAATGCAGGAGCTCAAGACCCAAGGAGTAATGAATTTCAAAAGAATAATAATCAAGAGAGAAGAGTGAACGATTAAAACTGGGTCGTACATCTTCACCTTTAATAAACCTCTAATCCCAGATAAACTTCGAATTGGATTCTTAAGTGTTCCAGTGGACTTATTTGTACCCAACCCTCTGCATAGTTTCAACTGTCAAAAGTACGGCCATGGATCTAATGGCTGCAACAACAAACATACTGTACCTGTTGTAACTGTGGGGAGGTAGGCCACGACAAAGGGAGCTGTGAAAAACCATCAAAATGTTGTAATTGCTCAGGTGACCATTCAGCTGCATCAAAACAGTGTCCCATGTGGAATAAAGAAAAGGAAATACAGAAGATCAAGTGTACTAAGAGAATCAGTTACCTCGAAGCAAAGAAAATGGTGGATGTCGTCCCTGTTTTTACGCTGAATAAAACCTTCGCCTCTGTTGCAAAAAAAGCTGTGAGATCAGTAGTCTGCCAGACAGATATCACCTGGATGCATAAAGACAAACCTCAAACCGTTAACCATAGTAATATTCCCCCAAAGATGAAGAACACAGGAACCCAGAGCAAAACTCTTCTAAATGACATTCACTCCAGTCAGAGCTCAATAACATGAAACCAATAGGCAAATAAAAACAACGGTAAGGCAAGTTCTTCACAATCAAAAGTATCCCAAGATAAAACCTCAAAGACAAAACAAACAAAAGATGTGGAAATGAAAGAGAATGAACACCATAGTAGAAGTCCATCCCCTAAAGGTAGAACCAAGAAAACTGTCCCTATTCTCCCTAATAGGTAATGGAAAATTCTATCATCCAATGGAACTGTCGTGGTATCCGTGCAAATTTTACGGAGCTGCAATGTCTAACTGCAATTATTAACCCTCTAGCCATATGTCTCCAAGAAATACAATTACCACCAGATGGTACTATTTCTTTTAAAAATGTTACAAGTTTTAACACTTTCAGTCCCAATGTCAAGCAGTGGTACAACCATTTTAATAAGAAAAGATGTGATCCATAGTCATATAAATATTAATAGCAACCTACAGGCAACAGCAGTATGCCTGACTTTGCAGAAAACCATTACAGTCATCTCTATCTACATTCCTCCAAATTTAAACTTGACACATATGGACCTAGATCACCTTATTGCTCAGCTCCCATCTCCTTTTATTCTCATGGGAGATTTTAATAGTCATAACACTTTGTGGGGCAGTAATCGCTGTAACACAAAAGGAAAGAATATTGAAGATTTTATAGATAACCACATCTTATGTCTTTTAAATAATGGATTGAATACCTATTTACATCCAGGACATGGAACGTACTCTGCAATCGACCTAACAATTTGTCAGCCTGAATTATTTTTAAACCTATTATGGAAGGTTTGGCATGACCTCTGTGGAAGTGACCATTTCCCAATCATTGTAACCATCAAAGGCAGAGAGGAAGAAACAAATGTACAAAGATGGCAAATTAAAAAAGCAAATTGGTATCAATTTCAAACCCTCTGTCATGAGAAACTGACACGGTTTCCAGAAGACAGCCCAGATGCTAAGCAGAATTTCACTGAAAAGCTCATATCTATAGCTAATGATACAGTCCCAAGAACATCTTTAAATATAAAACATAGACGACTTCCATGGTTTGATGGTACATGTAAGGAAGCTATAAAAGAGAGGGAAAAAACTGAAAGACATCCATCAACTGAAAATCTTATCAAACTCAAGATGAGTAGAGCACGAGCAAGAACAATTATAAATGAAGTAAAAAAAAAAGGAAAGCTGGAGAAGATTCTTTTCCAGCATGACAACAAGTACTCCATCATACAAAATATGGAACCTGATATGGAAAATGAAGGGTAAAAAACAACGGTCCTCAAATACAACACATCAAACAGCACGGCACACTCTTGACTTCAAAACAAGAAATTGCAAACATTCTAGCAAAAACTTTCGAAAACAATTAATCTATTGAGAACTGCCTTCCTGCTTTTCGAACTTTTCTTGCTCAACAAGAAAAAGAAAAGATTACCTTGGCTCCAGTAACACAAACCCATACAACCAACCTTTTTCTATGGAAGAACTACAGCGAGCCATTAAAAAAAATCCCACAACACCAAATAAAATCCACTATAAATTTTTAAAGAATCTACCCCAACTTTCCCTGAAAATGCTCCTTAGAATTTTTAACTCCATCTGGATATCGGGAAAAATCCCATCCGCTTGGCATGAAGCAGAAATAATACCTATTCCAAAGCCAGGAAAAGACGATAATGACCCCACAAACTACCGCCCTATAGCTTTAACCAGTTTTTTATGCAAAACAATGGAGAGGATGGTCAGTGATCGCCTGGTCTGGATACTGGAATCTAAACACCACATAAGTAACGCCCAATGTGGTTTCAGGAAAGGTCGAAGCACTACAGATCACCTTATTTGTCTTGAAAGCTATATTCGTGACGCCTTTACCAGAAAAGAACACGTTGTAGCTGTCTTCTTTTATTTGGAGAACGCCTATGTCACGACATGGAAACATGGCATTTGAAAGGATCTGTACCAAATGAATTTTAGAGGTCAACTGCCAATCCTTATTGAAAGTTTTTTATCGAACAGACTTTTTAAGAGTTAAAATAGCAAACACCTTGGCTAACCTACATAAACAAGGACTTGGCGTACCTCAAGGAATTATCCTATCAGTAACCCTCTTCAGTATTAATATAAATAGCATTGCAAAAATCATTGGTTCTGATGTCCTCTGTAGTTTATATGTAGATGATATCTGCATTTGCTACAAGAGCAAGTACATGAATACTATCGAGCAAAAAATCCAATTCAAGATAAACAAAATGCAGTCCTGGTCAACAGAGAATGGTTTGAAGTTCTCACAAACAAAAACCATCTGTATGCTTTTCTTTCGGCTTCGTTCGCTACATAATGAGCCAGAGCTGTTTATGGATGGAGTCCCCATTAAAGTTGTTAAAGAGAACTGGTTTCTTGGTATAACTTTTGACAACAAACGGTCTTTTATTCCTCACATTAAATCACTAAAAAAGAAATGTTTTAAAGTTTTTATCCAAAACCAAATGGGGAGCAGACAGCTCAACTCTCATGAACTTGTACAGAACCATGGTATGCTCAAAGCTGGACTAAGAAATTATTATTTATGGATCAGCTAGGAAGTCATACATATGACTTTTGGACACTGTACTCCACTAAGGTATACAACTAGCTTTGGGAGCCTACAGAACATCACCAATCCAAAGTCTCTATGTGGAAGCCAATAAACCTTCCTTGGAAATCAGACGCCTAAAGTTGGCCTTGCAATATGCAACCAAACTTAAAACAAATAAAGAAAACCCAGCCTTTTCAGCAGTTTTCCCACTTCAGCATTCAACAATATATGAAAAAAAAAAAAGTTTCATTCATCCATTTGGCCTATGTATAAAAACCCATCTGGAGAATCTGAAAGTGGATCTAAACAGTTTGGAACAGACACATTTCTGCAAAATTCCTCCATGGGATCTCAAAAAGCCTAAAATCCATCTGGATTTAACAAGGAACCAAAAATCCAAAACGCATCCGAATGATTTCCATAAACAGTTTCTAGACATAAGAGCAGTACACCCACAACATATCCCAATATACACAGATGGATCTAAATCTGGAAATAAAGTGGCAGCAGCTTTTGCAACAAACCAACTGTGTCAGGGTATCCGCATCCCTGACCAAAGTTCAGTTTTCACTGCAGATGCAAACGCTGTACTACTGGCACTTAAGTTTTTTGAGACTGCTCCACAAAAACCTTTTTTAATAGTAACGGATTCAAAATCATGTCTTGAAGCATTGGAAGCTACTAAAACTGATCGCCCAACAATCGTGAAGATTTTAATCAAACTGTCATCTCTTGAAGCAAAGAGTTTTAATATTATTTTCTGCTGGGTACCTGGACACTCAGGAATCTCCGGTAATGAACAAGCAGACAGAGCTGCCAGAGAAGCACTATCTACTGAACCAGTAAAATGCCCTAAACCTTCCACAGATCTGAAACCAACTCTGAATGTATATATAAAAAACAAATGGCAGTCGGAGTGGGATCAATGTTTAAACAACAAATTACGGGAAATAAATCTTGTTGTTGGAACAAGATATGTGTTCCCTTTTAATAATCGCTGGGATCAAGTCATTTATACACGATGCCGGATAGGACATACAAGACTCACACACCAATTTGTACTATCAGGAGAAAATTCACCAAAGTGCTCATCTTGTCAGAACCCACTATCCATTAAACATATTTTACTGGACTGTCATACCTCTACACATCTGAGGAACCTGTATTATTCAGTTGATTCTTTTGAAAAGGTTTTTAATCAAGTGTATCCAAATTTAGTTTTAAGGTTTTTAGGAAAAATTAAACTTAAACAACTTATTTAACTCTATTTTTAAATAACTAAACTTGGCCCCCGCCATGAATATAGCCATAGAAGCTGGCATGGCGTAAATGAAAGAAACAAATAAACTTGACAGATGGCTGCCTTCAAGTCATGTTTGAATGAACATTTTTCCAAGAAATGTCACAATAACCAGTGGAATTTTCTTTACGTTTCAACTTTCCACATTGCATGTCAATGAAATAATAATGAAATTCACCAAAAATGAAAATTTACTGACATTTTACTAACACTCATGTTGTCACAAACACGTAGGATTTTTTCTTCTGTGGAACACAAATTGAAACCTCAGTCACTATTCACTTTCATTGCATTATTTGTCATACAATGAAGTGAATGGTGACTGAAGCTAACATGTTGAAACAACATGAGTGTGAGTAAATGATGACAGAAGTTAAAGTTTTTGGGTGCACTATCCCTTTAAAATCACTTGAACACTGATCATGTCATAACTACAACTTCCAAACATAATTTTTTTCTTGAGTTTCTTTCCTTCCCTCTTTTTACTATCATGTGTCAGTCTTTTTTCGAAATGTATAACGTGTTTGTCACAAGCTGACTCATAGCGTTCATAACAGCTTTGGTTGACACTCCTTCCTCTTTCTGTCCCTCAGCTGATCATGTTGAAACGCCGACTTTTCCCCAGACGCAGGGTCAGTAAAGATGTGAACCCCGAGCGGGTGTGAGCTTTACGGCCACTCCATCTCCTCCTCACTGAACACTGTCCCTTTCACTCAAAGGGCTTGAATCAGCAGGCGTGCAAGGAGAATATGACATACTCAGAACCAGAGGCCAACTCCTCAAATGCTTATGTTAATGTCCGTTATGCAAACCGGCATTTGTGAGACCATTTGGATGTGACTGGACCACAGTTCTTGGAGAAACGTCATGGTACATGCCTTTTGTGAGCTGCCTCCACTGGGGGGCATTTGTGAGACTGCAGTCCACAAGGCAAGCAACTTTGGGCCTGCGATCACAATTCAGGTTGCGTATTGACTGAACTGAACTCAAAGATTTGTGTTGCACTACATGCCATATGACCTTACGTGTTTGAATTGTATTAATTAAAATAGGATTTTAAATTCTAAGGGAATGTGAAGGGTAAAGGTACTACCCATCGAAGGATTGTTCTCTCCGTTCAGTGCCTTTCTTTACCACATGAGTGAATTTTAATGCACCACTGGAATTCTTTTATGTCTTGTGCTTTGCTTGTTTGCATCTGTTTTAAAAGGATAGTTCACAGACAAAGGAAAATTCCATCATCATATACTTATCCTCATTTATTTACATATATAAGGATAATCAATAAGGAACTTTCTCCCTCTCTCTAATTTAAATGCATGTCAGTCATAATGACAACTTTTGCTTGGAAGTCTTATATATGCTCGTCTCTTGGTGAGACAATTAAATACTGACTTCGTCTGAAATTCAGAAGCCACATCCTGTGGCCCTGTTGTGTATTAACTCCTCATCTAGTCTTTCAACTCTTTTTATTTTTATTTTTATTTTTATTTTTTAATTTTTTTTATTTATTTTATTTTTCTCTCTCACACACGTTGCTACTACTGACCTACCCATGTGACAGTGTATACGTGCCTGACTAAACAGACTTGAGTACTGAATGATGATGCTGATCTAGGATGAAAAGTTTACTTTTATTTATTGGGTTATAAAAGATATGATTAATCTCCTTTTGTTTCATTTCAAAAGTTTTGGTTGCAGAGATTCTGCATCCTAAAAATATTTTTGTATTCCTCTAAATTCTACTGACATCTGATACATTTTATCAATTGTAAATTCAACCAGCAAGGTGGCATGTTATTCTTTAATTGCTCGAGGACAAAAGCCAGTTTAATAATGAACTTGTACACTTGACATAATCTGAATGAGAATATAATGAAACGGTCAAATCTGTTTATTAAAAAGAGTGACTTCAAAACGTGTTTTGTCATGATTGCTTTGATATGCCTAAACAGCAGGTAAGAATAAAATGAACTGTGGTTAGTTGCTGAACTTGTCGTTAGACTGTCAGTGGGCAATTCTGGGCCAGAATAAGCTGCAACTTGCACCAAACTTTGAAACCATGAAACTAATAACGTGACATGTCAAGCAAATCTCCATTGATCGTTTCACCATCAGTCTGGGGGACCCGAGGCATATATAGAGAGGCAATGCTCCCCACCCCCCAAGACCCAGTTGTGTTCCAGATGGTGAAAACGTTCAGACTTTGCCACAACCATATCTTTTTATAGTATCAATACCCAAAGCACTCAGACACTTCAGACTGTGTTCTATATTTAAATCACAAGAAATTTGTTTTATTAGCCCTTTAGGGAGGAGATGATTGTAAGCAGGCAAAGATGTCAGTGCATCATACAACACACACAAAAGATCACCACCCCCAAAACCCCCCCAAAACAGAGTAAAAAGAGAACACAAACCTCTGTAAAGAGCTCACTTTGAGCCGGGGGAAGTAAAATATACCACCAGGACGTCTGTGTACAATGGGGTACAATGACTGGGGTAAAAGGGGGTCGAGCTCTTCTCAAAATAAGAGGTTTATGTGTTTTTAGCACATAGCCACAATTAAACTTGACAATGAAATTGTTCTTTTTTTTAAACAGACGAATTATTTTACACAAAATTTTGACAAATTACTAATATAAATACAAACACTTTAATCACTGGACAATCACTAAACATTTCTTTTTACTTCTGAAAGCTACAATGACTGTTTGGTCAAAGTTTTTTTTTTTCTTATATAAAGAATCACATGATCTACAAATAGCTGCTTGTGTTTTCTAATGACAGTAAAAATCTTCTACCATAAAAAAGGTTGCGTGGTGTAAACCACTGGCAGTTTGGTGGCTATATAAGGTCTTAAAACAATAAAATGTGTTCTTAATACTTGCTTCTGCTGACTTTAAGATTCAAGAAAACGTGGGACTAAATGAAATTATGGATTTCTATGGTCGAGTTAAAAAAAACTGTGCCAGATTGCTATTAATTGATGCCCAAACTGCAGCTGTAGCTTCCCTTTGTTTCATTAAAAATTATGACTTTAAATTCAGCTTAATCAAACCCAAAAAACAAAGTGCAAATTGATCAATACTTTTGTAAAGCTCTCCAAAAAGTTTACTTCGAAAAAATTATGTTGGACAAAAGCTCAAATTGCGACAATTGACAGAACTTCAACAAAACCATTTGGTTATAAAGATGTGAATTGGAAATTTTGGGCCAATTCAAAATCAGACAGATTATTATTATTAGATTTCCAACCAATTACCCTTTTGTCTTTAAAAATAATTTCAGGTGCATTCCTGAACAGAATTAACCATGTAGAGGCAACAAATAAACTTTCACATGGCTGAGCTACCCTGAGGCCACATTTTGTAGATTTTGTTTGGTGTCTAAACTCTTCATTTTCATGCAGTGAGATACAGTCCAGTGTGGTTAAAAAAAAAACAATGTGCTGGTCTTTCTTAAGATGGTCCAATCAAACCTGGTAAAATGATGACAATTATTTTCCGTTCTTTTAGTTTGCGGCGGTAACGCTGTCAAGGCTGTTGCGGTTTTGGTTTGTGGGGCTCTCCTGCTCTAGCTTGAGAAGCGGGACAATGTCTTTCTCTTTAGATCCCACTTCCTGCTCCCGCTGGGCAAAATGTCAGTCTCTGTGGGCCTGTGGGGCGATGCTGAAAACTCGGATTCGTAGGTGGGAGGCAATTTGTTGGCACATGCCTGTGCAGTAATGCACCAGATCCATCAGGGACAGCACCTGAACATCACAGGATGGAGAAGAGAAAGGTTTATTTGTTAATTGAACAACTGTCCATCTATGATTAGCAAACTATTTTGTTTTTTGGCATTTGCTATTCTGCACCAATCAGACATAATTTTGCTTTGTGATGTACTCCAAATATTTAAAGCTTAAGCTTGAAGCTAAGTATACAATTGCCCCAACTTTCGCAAGCCCTTGCATTTATCTTCTGTGTCCTTGTGACCAAACATCCCCATTGAAATCAGTGGATTCGCAGTGTAAATTCTATTGTATATGCACCATAAGGAAATACTGAGTGCAGGTGAGTTGTGTTGGCTTGAAATTGCACATCTGGCTCTCTGATAATTTGGAGCTCACCATGGCTATCCAAAGGACAATGTGCTCATCAATAAAGCTGTTGAAGTACTGGTTCAGGAAGAGCAGCCCAGGACCAATGAAGGCAGTGTCATGAAGATGAAGCTCACTTTTGGTCATGTGGGCCACCTGTGGAAAAGAACGTCTCGAGCACACTATGTTTTTGGATAACTTTATATTGTTAATGAACTTTCTGAATATCATCACAAAGGTACTAGCACAACTTACCACCAGCTTATTAGAGATCTTGGCGATCACCATGCCAAAGGTGAGGATGTAGAGGCATGGATGATGCTCAAAAAGCTGGCTGGAGGACTTCTTAAAGATGATAAAGGCCAGAGTGAGGATGAGGCCGATGTGTAGACCAGGAGACAAAACACTGGTGTCCTGAGGAAGACGTGCACTGTTATAGTCAACACTGATCAAAGTTGACCGTATTTTATTTTATTTAACACAAACTGCTGGTGTTATTGTGAATGATTCATCAGTGTACGTTATTCCAAAGAAAATTTCAGGGGATTTTAACAGAGAGTTTTCCAAGCTTGAAAAAGTCATGGAAAATGTTATAGTCAATCAAAATATTTCTAGGTATGCTCTGTCTAAAATATTCTATCACCTAAACTTATCTAACCAAGAATTTCATCACTTAATATCACCTAACCGAGAACAATGAAAATATTTCATTGCTCTCAGCTAGAGTTTGATTAGAGTACAGGTCAACCAATACTAGATTTTGCCGATACGGATAACTAAGGTGGTGGAATATAACCATAAACGATTGTTTAGCCGATATTTTTTAAAATCGATTTCGATCGAGCTTTTATTTTGGCGTTTCTGTTTGTTTTTGATGGTAGTTTCTCACCTCCAGATAAGCAGTTTGCTCCATAGCTTAGTGTGATTATTAATCCCCGTAAAGCTGTAATTCAATTTAATAAATACATAGTCTGTATGTGCTCTCTGTCTCTGTCATCTCACGCACACAGGAGCGTGATCATGATGATCATGATGAGGTGTTTTCAGTGTATGAGCGGCCGGCTCTACACATTCATTTTGAAGCGTGCATCACTTGCAGATTATTTATTTATTCAGTTAAATCAGAGACTTTTTACATTTAATTATCATACTAGGACATATCACAATTTTAATTTGATCAATTGTACATTCAAACATTCATTTTCGTCCAAATGTGTCAAATTCCACGACATTCTGCGTTTTATTGCTTATGCCATTTTATGACTAGATTCCGTGTTTTCCACATACTACATGTGGTTACCGTGGTATAAGCTGACTCCGAACGTTGAATAATTGAAAATGAATTCACAACCCAAGGTATTAAGGCCGAATCACCATGCTACCAACCAGTGTGAATTCGTTTAAAAAAAAAAATAAAAATAATCAGTGGTCCAACTGTCATATCACCCTGTAGCTCAAGACCGGTTGCCCACTGAAGCTAAGCAGGATTGCGCCTGGTCAGTACCTGGGTGGGAGACCTACTGGGGAAAAAATGGTTGCTGCTGGAAGAGGTATTATGGAGGCCAGCAGGGGGTGCTCACCCTGAAGTCTGTGTGGGTCCTAATACCCCAGTATAGTGACAGGGACACTATACTGTAAAAAGGCACCATCCTTTAGATGAGACATTAAACCGAGGTCCTGACTCTCTGTGGTCATTAAAAATCCCAGGACACTTCTTGTAAAGAGTAGGGGTGTGTGTAACCTTGGTGTCCTGGCCAAACTTCCCCCATTGGACCTTCTCAATCATGGCCTCCTAATAATCCCCATCCATTAATTGGCTCTATCACTCTACTCTCTCCTCTCCACCAATAGCTGGTGTGTGGTGAGTGTACTGGCACACAATGGCTGCCGTCGCATCATCCAGGTGGATGCTGCACACTGGTGGTTATTGAGGAGATTCTCCTGTTCACTGCATAAAGCACTTTGAGTGTAGTGTCAGAAAAGCGCTATATAAATGTAACGTTCATTCATTCATTCACCGTTGTCTATAATTTATAACTCACAGGGATGCAAACTCATGAGGGGGAAAAAGGTGAGACAATCACTGATCCACAAACATGTTTTCCAGGGTTATTTTTTTTTAAAGAATAAGCTAAAAGCACCAACTTAAGCTATTTTAATGATTAAAATATAGTAAATTATTTGCACAAATGTGTAGAATTAGCTACAAAAACAAAGGATACATTGTTGTGGCTTGCTTCTGTTTCACAAATTTGTTCAGTTTAATTAATTGACTAGTTTAGTGACTACTTCTGGAGATGTCACTAGGTGGTGACAAATGAGCATCTTATGTGCTATGAGTGAGCCATTGAATCATTTTGAGATGTTCACGACTGAAATCTGCCAAGTGACTTTATAGTATTTAAGCATTATAAGAACAAAGCAGATCTATAGTTTTCCTTCAGTTTGTGAACTGCCGAGCATGACTTTTCATCCAAAAAGACAACAAAATTAGTTTAATAATATTAATATCATTTATGTCTTTACCTTCTTAATTCAAAATTGCATGACAAATCTACTGACTTCAGTAGAATTTTTAAGCATCATAAACACAAAGCAGATCTACGGTATCATTTTCCTACAGCATTTATACTGCTGAGCATGACTTTTATCAGAAAAGACCACAATAATACCCAAATAATAATAATTTTGAGTTTCAGTAATGTCCTTTGGTCATTGTAAAGCGTGTTTCCCATTGAGTCGAGGCATCAAGCCTCCACATGACAAACTCGTTTTTACGAGTTTGCCACGTAAGAAAACGGGAGATATGCACAATAAACACTGAAAACATGTATTTGGAAGAGGAAAAAATGGCAATTGCTTTGATTGCAGAAAATAAAAAGAGCTGTTGTTTATGTTTAAGTCTTAGCGTTTTTTTGTTTATTTTTTATTCATTTATTTTTGGGGTAAATTACTGTAGTTCCATAACTGGGGTCTCTGGATACTCAGAAACGATAAGGTAATAATTCATTAAAATAAATTATGATATATTTAATATCTCTTCATAAATTTGGACAGTTTTAAAATATTTCTTGTAGCTTTGTACTCTCAAAGACATAATTTGTGTGAGGCAAAAACGTGTGTGACGAGGCTGAATCCAGCTCCTCATTTGCCAGCTCCTTATTCGCCCGAAATAACTGTTCCACCATAAAAAAAAGGTGGGTGGCATATAGGGCCTCCCGCTTATTTTCATTGGCTGTTTCTTTTAAAGGTACAGCTGCACTGAAACTCTGAGGCTGTGGTCAGCAGGTATTTGAATAGTAAAATTATTTTCACAGCATCAGTTTTAATTTAACGTTTCTATAAAAGGCGACTGTGACCATGTTTAAGCTAAGGAAGCCTGCGCCTTATGGAAGACCCATCCATCCCATATTCCATATTCATGTGAAGGTCTGTGCAAAGATGACATTAGACAAAGTTTGCTATTGAGCAAGAGCATCATAGACGTATTGGTGCAGTATATGTCTACAGCGTCTATATTATTGGCTTTATTTCATAAGATATCAACTACAGAGCAATGTAATTTAATTACAGTATACATCTAGAGCCAAAATACATACACTCTAAAGTAAAAAATAATAATTTTCTTGACAATCTGAGAGCGTAGTAGGATAGAGAAAATAATAGACTTAGGAAATTAAACATTTCATCATCATTTTCTAGATATATGAATCCAAGAACATAATATAAAATTGGTAAAGTATATCGCCTATATCCAAAGCCCATAACTGTAAAATTCATACTATTCTCAAAAGAAGATGGTGGTGGGTTTAAAGAAATTAAACATTACATCATGCTTCATCATCGAGATTTGAACCTCAGTACATAGGGACACACAGGTATAGTGTATGCCAGTACCTATATGCATGGCTATTTTATTTCAAATAATCTAAAAATCCAAGAACATTGTGCCATAGAGGGACTCGCACACAAATGAAATGAGCAATTTTATCATATTCCGATGTGTTTTGTTTGAAATATGATCCTCCGAACACCACCACCCATATGTACAGTATATGCCGATTGCGCCTACCTGCATAGCCCACAACTATATTATTTCAAATATTCTAAAAAATCTGAGATCGTGGTGGCATAGAAGGGCTCCAACACTAACTAAATTCATAATTACATCCTGTTCTGATGTGTTTTGTTTGAAATATGATCCTCAGAACACCGCGACCCACAGGTACAATATATGCCACCTATCTGCATAGCCCATAACTACATTATTTCAAATTTTCTCAAAAATCTGAGATCGTGGTGGCATAGAAGGGCTCCAACACTAACTAAATTCGTAATGACATCATATTCTGATGTGTTATGTTTGAAATATGATTCTCGGAACACCGCCACCCACAGGTACAATATATGCGGCAAATATTCTAAAAAATCTGAGCATGTAGAAAGGAAGAGAAAGTCAGGAATTGAGGTAAATAGGAAATGGCTTAAAGCTGTGTATATGTTTTTTTTTTCTTCAAATATAAACATATAACAATGTCACATGTATTGCATATACAGCTTGAATAAAAAATAACATTGTGCCTGAATCAATATATACTAATGCAACCGGATATATGCAAAAAAAAAAAAAATAAATGGACCTATCTTTCAATGTGAACATTGCCAGAGTCAATAATGATATATACAGTTGTGCTCAAAAGTTTGTATACCCTTGGAGAATTGGTAATATACAGGTGCATCTCAATAAATTAGAATGTTGTGGAAAAGTTCATTTATTTCAGTAATTCAACTCAAATTGTGAAACTCGTGTATTAAATAAATTCAATGCACACAGACTGAAGTAGTTTAAGTCTTTGGTTCTTTTAATTGTGATGATTTTGGCTCACATTTAACAAAAACCCACCAATTCACTATCTCAAAAAATTAGAATATGGTGACATGCCAATCAGCTAATCAACTCAAAACACCTGCAAAGGTTTCCTGAGCCTTCAAAAAGGTCTCTCAGTTTGGTTCACTAGGCTACACAATCATGGGGAAGACGGCTGATCTGACAGTTGTCCAGAAGACAATCATTGACACCCTTCACAAGGAGGGTAAGCCACAAACATTCATTGCCAAAGAAGCTGGCTGTTCACAGAGTGCTGTATCCAAGCATGTTAACAGAAAGTTGAGTGGAAGGAAAAAGTGTGGAAGAAAAAGATGCACAACCAACCGAGAACCGCAGCCTTATGAGGATTGTCAAGCAAAATCAGTTCAAGAATTTGGGTGAACTTCACAAGGAATGGACTGAGGCTGGGGTCAAGGCATCAAGAGCCACCACACACAGACGTGTCAAGGAATTTGGCTACAGTTGTCGTATTCCTCTTGTTAAGCCACTCCTGAACCACAGACGTCAGAGGCGTCTTACCTGGGCTAAGAAGAAGAAGAACTGGACTGTTGCCCAGTGGTCCAAAGTCCTCTTTTCAGATGAGAGCAAGTTTTGTATTTCATTTGGAAACCAAGGTCCTAGAGTCTGGAGGAAGGGTGGAGAAGCTCATAGCCCAAGTTGCTTGAAGTCCAGTGTTAAGTTTCCACAGTCTGTGATGATTTGGGTAGCAATGTCATTTGCTGGTGTTGGTCCATTGTGTTTTTTGAAAACCAAAGTCACTGCACCCGTTTACCAAGTAATTTTGGAGCACTTCATGCTTCCTTCTGCTGACCAGCTTTTTAAAGATGCTGATTTCATTTTCCAGCAGGATTTGGCACCTGCCCACACTGCCAAAAGCACCAAAAGTTGGTTAAATGACCATGGTGTTGGTGTGCTTGACTGGCCAGCAAACTCACCAGACCTGAACCCCATAGAGAATCTATGGGGTATTGTCAAGAGGAAAATGAGAAACAAGAGACCAAAAAATGCAGATGTGCTGAAGGCCACTGTCAAAGAAACCTGGGCTTCCATACCACCTCAGCAGTGCCACAAACTGATCACCTCCATGCCACGCCGAATTGAGGCAGTAATTAAAGCAAAAGGAGCCCCTACCAAGTACTGAGTACATATACAGTAAATGAACATACTTTCCAGAAGGCCAACAATTCACTAAAAATGTTTTTTTTTTATTGGTCTTATGATGTATTCTAATTTTTTGAGATAGTGAATTGGTGGGTTTTTGTTAAATGTGAGCCAAAATCATCACAATTAAAAGAACCAAAGACTTAAACTACTTCAGTCTGTGTGCATTGAATTTATTTAATACACGAGTTTCACAATTTGAGTTGAATTACTGAAATAAATGAACTTTTCCACGACATTCTAATTTACTGAGATGCACCTGTACATGATCACTCATGTTACTTAGACTAAAATTCTGGCATCGTATCCTGAAAAAGGAAGTAACGTTTTTCATTTTTATTGTTATCTCAGTTATCAATCCCACCAGCAGTATGCAGCATATCCCTGACTTAAATGGTATAGAAGTACATAGGTAACTACTTCTATCCTCTTCACCACTAAGCAAGTAAGTGATGGAGATATTTAATTTTTATCCAAAATTTGTTTACCCAAAAGCTAGCCTAGGACTTCATATCACATTTTTCAAATTGTACAAGACAGACTGTGACTCTGAACAGAGTTGTGTGTTTCTGCCCAGACAGATGCTGTCACACAAATTCCAGAGAGAGGAACTACCACTCAATAAATGATGCACAGGAAAGATATTCTAGAGGACTGTGCAGATATTTCAATGGAATATTTATATGTTAAATATTTATTCATGTTTGATATTCAATTATTTCCTCCCAATCATTTATAAATGTATTCAGCTAATAATTGCTACAAGAGCATTCTAACTACAGTTTCCCAATTCAATTGAAAGTAAAAGTATTTAACTGACACACAGTTATTTATTTATTTATTAAGTAATGAGATAGGGACTTGTTGCAGATGCACTAACAGATGATGAAATAAAGGTAATTTTGTACTATGAAATTTTTAGGTGAATATGTTAAAAAACAATTATCCTAATACAAGTAAGTATACATTATTTCATAACATATACAGACAGCGACTTCCTTAAATAGCACTTAAGCCGTGTCCTTGGACCTGTAAATACTGACGTAAAAAAAAAAAACTAAAATCGAACGTTATTGTGAAGCAAGGCCTTAATCATTATTTAGTAAGTAATTAACTTAGTTTACCAAAAGTATCTTTATCCATGTTACATAAAACATTGAACCTTGTACTACTATGAAGTTGCACTAAAACATTTATTTTAAGATTTACACATTTCAATTTCACCAAAAAATTGCATAAAATGTAATGTAATAAGACATGTATTTAAAAAAAAAAAAATGTTGTTAATATTTTCATTATTCAATTAAATGATTTTTGGGACCTTATTGTAAAACCCAGCACATTACAGTTGTCATATTTGCGGAATTTGTTGTTTGTATATAAATATACAACAGTTAGTTCCAGTCCTCGAATCTGATTGGACAAGAGATGTTCCATGAGTACTGATGGTCTCACACCATCAGCACTCGGACGCTTCACTGTGTGTTTCACTCCGCTTGTGTTCGTGCCGTTCTAAACTAAAGTGTAAGAGCAGTGCATATGTGTTAAGAGCCATCTGTCTCTTTACATTTAATATTATGAAATTACTGGGGGCCTGTGTAGCTCAGCAAGTAAAGACGCTGACTACCACACCTGGAGTCACAAGTTTGAATCCAGGGCGTGCTGAGTGACTCCAGTCAGGCTTCCTAAGCAACCAATTGGCCCGGTTGCTAGGGTGGGCAGAGTCACGTTGGGTTAACCTACTCGTGGTCACTATAATGTGGTTCTTGCTCTTGGTGGGGCACGTGGTGAGTTGTGCGTGGATGCTGCGGAGAATAGCGTGAAGACTCCACATGTGCTATGTCTCCGCGGTAACGCGCTCAACAAGCCACGTGATAAGATGCGCGGATTGATGGTCTCAGACGTGGAGGCAACTGAGAGTCGTCCTCTGCCACCAGGATTGAGGCGAGTTACTACACCACCACAAGGACTTAGAGCGCATTGGGAATTGGGCATTCCAAATTGTGGAGAAAAAAACAAAAAACTCTTTTGAGGTCTATCCACAGATTTTCGATGTTTAGGTTGGGGGACTGTGAGGGCCATGTCAAAACCTTCAGCTTGCGCCTCTTGAGGTCGTCCATTGTGGATTTTGAGGTGTGTTTAGGATCGTTATACTGTAGTAGAAGCCATCCCCTTTTCATCTTCAGCTTTTTTACAGATGGTGTGATGTTTGCTTCCAGAATTTGCTGGTATTTAATTTAATCCATTCTTCCTTCTACCAGTGAAATATTCCCCAAGCTAGTATTCCTGCTAGTTGCAACACAAGCCCAAAGCATGATCAATCCACCCCCGTGCTTAACAGTTGGAGAGGTGTTCTTTTCATGAAATTCTGCACCCTTTTTTCTCCAAGCATACCTTTTGCTCAAAAAGTTATATTTTAACTTCATCAGTCCACAGGATTTGTTTCCAAAATGCATCAGCCTTGTTTAGATGTTCATTTGCAAACTTCTGACGCTGAATTTTGTGGCGAGGACGCAGGAAAGGTTTTCTTCTCATGACTCTTCCATGAAGGTCATATTTGTGCAGGTGTCGCTGCACAGTAGAACAGTGCACCACTACTCCAGAGTCTGCTAAATCTTCCTTAAGGTCTATTGCAGTCAAACAGGAGTTTTGATTTGCCTTTCTAGCAATCCTACGAGGAGTTCTCTCTGAAGGTTTTCTTGGTCTTCCAGACCTCAACTTGAACTCCACCGTTCCTGTTAACTACCATTTCTTAATTACATTACGAACTGAGGAAACGGCTACCTGAAAACGCTTTGCTATCTTCTTCAAGCCTTCTCCTGCTTTGTGGGCATCAATTATTTTAATTTTCAGAGAGCTAGGCAGCTGTTTGAGGAGCCCATAGCTGCTGATTGTTGGGACAAGATTTGAGGAGTCAGTATTTGTAAAGCTTTGAAATTTGCATCACCTGGTCTTTCCAAATGATGATTGTGAACAAGCCATAGCCCTAACATTTTTCTTTTCAAGGCCTTTCTTTTCTAATAAAAAAATAATACAAATAATAAAAAACTATTGTCAACTATTGGTATAAAATGATAGTTCCAAAAAGCAATTATTGTCATAGATTAATCGGTAAAACCTTTATCTCGGTCTACCTCTAGTGCAGAGTAAAACTTGCTCGCAAGTTATAGTGATATGGTTCACAAATCGGTCTGAATGATTCATTAACGAATCAGTATGAATCAAAATGGTTTATAATGTTTCTGACAAATAATAGATAAAGATAAAGCATAAAGCATGCATTGTTGGAGAGAATACTTACTGCAACAGTTGAGCCGTTCTTGCCCACACCGCCATTCAGGATGACGTAGAAGTAGCTGTAGGTTGAATACAGAAATCCGCCAATAATGCCAACAATTGGAAGGGTTTGCAACTTCACACCAAGCACAGGCAACTGGGTGAAAAAAATTAAAAATCCATTCATTATCCCTAATTTCACTTCTTATTGGGGCAGGGGTGTTGAGAAGGGGCAGGGCAGGAATAAAGCTCTGAGCATGCTCTACAACATGGGAAGGTTAGAAAAGACTGATGCGCCTGTTGACATCATCTGCTGTTTTTTGGCAAGATCATGTCTATGGGTGACTGGTAGCCATGGTAACAGTTTATATCTGTATTTACCTTTTCACACTCTGCTTGTCCTCTGGAGGAGGCAGAGAACAAAAGCAAGACAGAAATTCAATTTGAAGAATGCATTCAGAAAGGGGCTTGTCATGATTCAAATTTTTTTGGAGAATTTGATTGTTTTTTTTATTTTGTTTTGCTTTTTACAAAAGCAGTTATTTCTTGCACCCTTTAAACATATTGCCAAACTATAGCCACAATTCTGAAACATTTGTTATTATTCACATTTTCTTTCTTCTGTGAAACACAAAAGGTTTTCCACTGGTTTTCATGTGTCACATGACCAATCGCGATGCAGAAAATTCCAGGCACTACTACTGCCAACAACACAAACAAATGGTTTAGAACGTTCATGTCGACGCGTCCAGTGTAGACAGACTCAAGCCATTACGTTGTGTCAATGGAAGCCTGGTGTAGACAGGGTGTAAGGCAGAGGGCAAGATTATCAGTTAATAATGCCATGGATTTCTGTCACAAAAAGCTATGGTAATTCTATTTTGCTTTTTTGCCCTTTAAGGAGCTTGGCAGCAGGTCTGTTGTGAATTTGGTGTGCCCAATTCCCATTGTGCTCTAGGTCCTCGTGGTGGCGTAGTGACTCACCTCAATCTCATTTGCCTCCATGTCTGAGACAGTCAATCCGCGCATCTTATCACGTGGCTTGTTGAGAGCCTTACCACAGAGACCTAGTGCGTGTGGAGGCCCACGCTATTCTCTGCGGCATCCACGCACAACTCACCACATGCCCCACTGAGAGTGAGAACCATATTATAGCGACCACGAGGAGGTTAACCCAACATGACTCTACCCACCCTAGCAACCGGGCCAATTGGTTGCTTTGGAAGCCTGATTGGAATCACTCAGCACGCCCTGGATTTGAACTTGCAACTCCAGGTGAGGTAGTCAGCGTCTTTATTTGCTGAGCTACCCAGGCCCCCAGCCTGTCGTGATTATTGAGCACTACAAATTCCAATTAAATTTTAGTGTCCAAATAAGTGTTTTTTAAAGAATGTTTGTGTGTCTCATTTTTCGATGTTATGGCATTATGTGAGCACTCCAACTGAACTCAGACCATCTCACTGAGCCGCACCGCAGACCACACTCAGCAACTCCTGAAGAGTGCGTGAAGATTAATCGCCTTGAAGCACTGTGATACATGCGCCATCTGCATAGGTTCACACCAAAGTCCCGCAAAAAGATAAACATGGATTTTGATAGTGAACGCAAAACTCTCTGGTTTAACTTTAATTTAACAATTGTGTACTGGCAAATGTTCTTGGTCACTGAGGGTTCATACACGCAGTGTTAATGACACACAGTGACACAAAGCAGGAGATGCCTGCTTTCTCTCTTTCTGTGGAGATAATAGAATGAAGAAAAAAATACACACATGAACATCTCAACGCTAATTAAATCTCATTATGAGAAATGAGTTTGTAGGTTTAATCCAAGAGCTTCAAAATTCTTTGTGAATGTGAAAACTTTAGGACAGGAATATTTTACTCTTGTATAATATAATATAATATAATATAATATAATATAATACCACTTGCTTTCAGCAGGGGGAGGTTAAGCAAAAGTCCAGCTGTATAGGCAACATGCAGCTGTACAGAGAAGTATTTGAAAATATTTTTGATATTTGAAATTAAAATTTTAATGTCCTTTATTAGTTTCTAAAGCCTTAAAATAATAATACATTCCTATTTTATTATATGATTCCAAGTTAAATATTAATAAAATACCTCTTAAGCTGTACGAAGCACACATACACCATAAGAAGTATGACAATTTGTATGACAGTTTATCTTCATAATTGTAAAATTCTCCATCCACTTTTGCTGTATGGAAAAGAACTCATTTTGTGTTACACAAAAGAAAGAAAATAATATGGGGTTGGAACAACATGAGGGTGAGTAAATGATGACAAAATGTTCATTTATGCATGAACTATTCCTTTATAAGCCTGTTGACTCCTTGAAAGAGATACAGAACAGAGACCATACGCATCACATATCTCTTAGTATAATCCATAAGAGTATTAAAAGGTGCATACCGTAGTCTCCCATAGACTCACTCCTCCGAAAGCTGACATCATATACATGATTACAATAGCAATCTGGACCTCTGTCACGTCAACCCTGCAGAAAGCATTTCAAATACACTTTAAATAAAAACATCAGTACTGGAGTCATCTACACAGGCAATGACATTTTTCAATGAAATTAGTGGAATAAGCCATGATAAATTGCACTCACAATCCAAAGCGGAGTGTTCCAGACACATATGTTTGCCAGTGTGCGCAGAAAAACATGAACATGCCCACAAAGCCACAAAAAAACATCCAGTTGGGGTGAGCGCCAATCCCACAGGATATACACGATCCCACAGCAACAAACACTATAAAGAGAGAAATCCAATTAGAGTGCTGTGAATACATGCATTCAGATCTATATATAACCCAACAGAATAACAGCAAATCTACTGCCTAAAATCAACGACATCATCAAATGTTTAGGTAAAAATGTGATTATTATAAACTTTAATACACAAAAAGCAGATTTCTACATTTTCTGAAGAAAATATGAGTGGTGCTTGCCTGTGCAAAAGTCACCTCCAAGATGCTAGGGTGTTGTGAGTGGTTGCTAGGGCATTGTTCTGGTGACAGGACCAAGTCAAAAGAGCCCACCCCCAAGTCTCTATATTCTGGTCCCTAGTCTTCTACTCAAAAACCATAAGCCTAATCACTTAGAAAAGTAATATCACACCTCTCCACAACAAGCGGCATCATTTGAGGGATCGGTCATGTCATGGTGCAGGATGCGTTACACAAATATCAAAGTTTTGATACTTAGGGGTTTGTTCAAGTATGAGCAATTGTAATATTGATGCTTGGCTTAGCAAACTCCACTAAATATTTGTCCTAACTAAATGCTGGATGCTTGGACAGACTCTTTATACCTGTGGAAACGGCATCACAGCCATGGTCAAAGAGCTCCCCAAGAGCTGAGCTGCTATTGGTCCGTCTGGCCTGCTTTCCATCAATGGCATCCAGTGATTGGTAGATGAAGAGACCTAAGGCGCTGAGAAAGAAGGCCCAACCTGGAGCCTAAAAAAGGATAGACACAGAGTCAGTGCAAGTGAAGGAATATATATATATATATATATATATATATTTTTTTTTTTTTTTTTAAACAGATGATCATGAAGTATAGTACAATGGCAAACTGGATGTTAAAGGGATAGTTCAACAAAAAATTTTAATTCTTCATCATTTACTCACCCTCATGCCATCCAAGATGTGTATGTCTGTCATTCATCTGCTGAACACAGATGAGGATTTTTAGAAGAATTTCTCAGCTCTGTAGGCCCATACAATGCAAGTGAATGGGTGCCAAAATTTTGAAGCTCCAAAATCCACATAAGGGCAACATAAAAGTACTCCAGACAACTCTGGTGGTTAAATCCATGTCTTCTGAAGTGATATGATAGGTGTGGGTGAGAAACAGATTAATATGTAAGTCTTTTTTACAATAAATTATCCTCCCTGCTCAGTCAATCTCCACTTCACTTTCACATTCTTCTTCTGTTTTTGTTGATTCACATTCTAAGTGCATATCGCCCCCTACTGGACAGGGAGGAGCATTTATTATTTAAAAAACAAATGACTTAAAAATTTATCTGTTTCTCACCCACACCTATCATACTGTGTCTGAGCACATGGATTTAACCACTGGAGTCATATGGATTAGTTTTATGCTCCCTTTATGTGAGCTTCAAAATTTTGGCATCCATTCATTTTGGCATTGTATGAACCTACAGAGCTGAAATCTTAAAATCTTAATTTCTGTTCTGCAGAAGAAAGAAAGTCATACACATCTGGGATGACAGGAGTGTGAGTAAATTATGAGAGAATTTTTAGGTGAACTATTCCTTTAAATGTGAGATGGAACAAGGCAGAGAGGAAAAGCTCAAATATTTTAACTGATTACAACACTGACGCTCCTTGCCTTGAGCAGAAACAAAAATCAAAACAGCTTTATGGAAAGCAGTGAACTTGTTTGCTCTACTCAGTCAAATCAAATAGGAAGAATAGAGTACACAACCTCATTGTCTTCAAAAACCAATACACACAGACATTGATCAAACCTAATTTAATAATAAAGCATTAGACGCTTCACCCAGTTCTTCTTGTTTGACTAGGCCCAAAATCATTTTGTAAAAAGAATTGTAAAAGTGACTCTTTTATTTGTATTTCCCTACGTTAAACCCCTGAAGCTTCCTAGAGTGTTTGAGTGGATGTCTCTCTTATGCAAGAGGAAAAAGCAAAACCTTAGACTTTGACCTCTAACTGCAGATATGGATGCGCTTGTGTTAGCAAGAATGCTTGCATTGCTTTCTGCGAAGTAGACAAACTTATCAGGACTCACAAACATTGACACAAAAGTGCTGTTTATCTTATTTGCTTGAATACAATAGATACCATTATCTACACTGTTTTATCATACTTTCAATTCCTTTAGAGGCATTTTTGGAAAGAACACTTTAGAAACAGCCATATACATTATTAAAAGGTAACCAAGCTGAATAAAAATAATAACAATGTAAAATGTAGCTGCAAATTTGAAATGACTTTATCCCTTAGAGGACACTAGCATAATTGCCTGCCCTAAATAGTTGACACTTTGCTTTAGTTTTCCTTTTTTTTTCTCTGTATCCATTTCGCACTTCTATACCCAAACCCACTGTATATTAGGAAAGTTAGGATTAGACTGGAAAAATAAGATCAGTATGTAATAGAGTTATAATAAAGTAATAATAATCGCAAAGGTCTAAAATAAAAAATGTGGTTTGGAAACACTATTACTGAGGCCATTCATAACTATTATCACATAATTACCCATCATTTGGGATAAAGCAAAATTGAAAAAACATACAAGCTGTTATATCAAGACAATCTGACTGTGTATGTGTTTTGTGGGTGTGGTACAGTCTGATATGGGCAAGTTCCTTATGACCTTACTGGGTCACTGCATACAGGCCATCTGCTTTGACAGGCAAGCCAATGCTCATGCTGAACAAACCCCACTGTGTTTAAGAGCACTTCTATCATACCAATACTTTTTAATAAAGAAGCTCCAGCAAGAGTGTAATGTATCAATTAATTCTCTATGCAGTGTTAAATGTAATATGCATAATAAATGTACATTCTGCTATGATTGAGCGCTTTATGCTAGTATGTGCTTTAAGTGGTTATTGGATGAAATCTGGCCCTGAATGCATTGATTATAATTTGTTCATGAAATGTGAATATCATGTGAATATTTATAGTTCTGTGAAAAATAATCAAATTAGCATTTCCTGGAGCTAGCTGACATCGTAATTTGGTCTTTTGCTGTACATTCAGCAACAATTATGCATTTTGAGCTGTGAATGATATGTTTTCTAACACACTGTTATAACAATGCTGTTTCAGTACTTGTATTTTAAAAAGCAGGCTATTATTACTTGAACCGATTCCTTTGTTTCTGGGTCAGAGGTCAGTCTAAGCCACTTTTATCAATGTTGCACCCTGGCGACAGGTGGGTGAAAGATGTGCATTCAGCAACGATCTCCAGAACTGTGTAGCAATAAACATTGGAATATGGACTTTGTCGATGGACTATAGTTTGTAGTTCTAGAAATGTGACACAGGGTACAGTATGTCCACATACACTGACATGAGGGCATAGTGCAGCCCAGAAACTGATAGAAAGAGCGAGTCAACAGCTAAAAAAAAGCAAACAGTTCATGTTATTATCAATGGTTTGGATTTGAATGCAGCCACTTAATCAGGCTAGATAAAGACATTTCTGAATAGCTGCTTAGAATACTGTTGAAAGCTACAATGTATCATTGTCTTCAATGGTTGTAATGTGGGTCATTAAACCTACAAAGTACAAGAAACAGTATCAAGAAGATCTGCACTGGGCTGTTGACAAATAAGGTTATCCGAGGTGATTTAAAAAAGAGCAATCTTTAAAAATTCTAGCTTGAAACGCATGTCAAGTTCGTACGTTTAAAAAAAATAAAAATATTTATAGCATTTTCTACAAAAAACAAATAAAAAAATAATAATGCCTTTAAAAATGTCAAGTGGTGTAACCATGAAGTTAAAGGTATTAAAATACTTTCATAGCACCTTGAATTACACGTGAGTGTATTTAACTTAATCATGTTTAAAAAAGTTTTCAAGCATATATTTCAAGTTCTTTATATATCTATACAGTTGTGCTCAAAAGTTTGCATACCCTGGCAGAAATTGTGATATTTTGGCATTGATTTTGAAAATATGACTGATCATGCAAAAAAACTGTCTTTTATTTAAGGGTAATGATCATATGAAGCCATTTATTATCACATAGTTGTTTGGCTCCTTTTTAAATCATTATGATAACAGAAATCACCCAAATGGCCCTGATCAAAAGTTTACATACCCTTACATACATCATAATTCAAGGCGAGCATGTCGCAGATAAATGCCCCTTTTCAGTGGAATTTAGCATTGGAATTTGGATTTGGATTTGGAATAGATTAAGTATTTTAAATGGGTCACATAAACACATTTTTTTTTTTTTTACTGTTTTCCGAAGGTTGGTTTCTCTTTAGACTAGTCGACTAGTCGGTTACCAAACTCCCGTTTAAACGACACATCCCTACTTTTTATATCCTTTTCCATCTTTATAAAGTTCCATTACCTTGTTATGCAGGTCTTTTGACAGTTCTTTTCTGCTCCCCATGGCTCAGTATCTAGCCTGCTCAGTGCATCCACATGAGAGCTAACAAACTCATTGACTATTTATAAACAGACACTAATTGCAATTTAAAAAGCCACAGGTGTGGGAAATTAACCTTTAATTGCCATTTAAACCTGTGTGTGTCACCTTGTGTGTCTGTAACAAGGCCAAACACTCAAGGGTATGCAAACTTTTGAGCACAACTGTAAATAATGAATTTTTGAGTCACGAATATCATAACGTTTTCTGAGGGTTACTTAATTTGACCTGAACAAAATGTGTCTTTTTATAAAAATGTCATAATATCTGTTTTGTTTTTTGTTTTTCTTTACTGCACACAAAGTCATCTAAAAGGGGTCATCTCTGTTTTATGGTTACATGCATCATGGTTACACCACCTGACTTTGATGGACAAAAGCTTTTAATATATATATATATATATATATATATATATATTAAACTTCTATTTAAAGAATTAATAATAATTAATAATAATAATTAGACTTTTATTATTATTTTTTTTTTTTTTTTACTGTCTCTAGATGGTTACACCATTTAGACATTTCTTTAAGCACTAAAAAATACTCAGAAACTGAAACTGATGTTCATCAAAGTAGTAGTGTATTCATGTGATTATTTTGTGTGAATTTTATGTTTAATGATTGATCCATACAAAAAAATGAGCGTCACTGACCCATAAACTATGGAATGGATTTGACACTACTTGAGTGTATTTTAAGTGTATCGCTGCTTCAGCACCACCGAAAGCGATGCGATCCACAAATGTATGTGTTTATTTATATCCCTGACTTGGCAGGTCATTGAAATAGAATGAAACGCGTCACACTGTCAATTGAACGCACAGGCTCGTGAGAAGTTTCACTGCGCGTCTCACTCAACTCACCTCCTCCGTGGCCGTGGGGCAGTAATACACGAGAATGACCGTCGTTACAATATTAATAAGAAGTCCAGTGATTGTCAGCGTGTTCGGCGCGACCCATGTCGGGATCTGCTGGACCAGCCAGTTCCAGTATATCTGGCACGGCGGCTCGAAGAGCGAGCGACCACACGCGCTGTACTTGTGTTCCTCCAGGCGCTTGAGCTGGACAGCTGACAGCGTCTCCGGACACACGCACTGGGCCATTGTTAGCGCTCACAGGGTCAGTGCGATGTTTTGGTCCAAATCCCCAGGCGGTTACGTGTAGATAGTCATTTTGGATGAGCAGAACCGACAGTCTCCTCCGTTCCTAATAGTTGAGGGCAGATAAACGAAACGGAGAGACGCAGGAAACTGCTGTCCGGAAGAGGACGCAGCAGCCGGGAAATTTGAAAGGATGCAGTACCGCGTCTGACCACTAGGATAACCACCATTGATTGGTTGTGAGAAAGTGTTGACTGACAGCTGTCAAATTCATAGTCTATTCTCACACTTTGTCCCTTATTTTGGCATTTCCTACTAAAGAAAACACTACTGGCTGGTGTGTGCTGTACAATTTAGTGACAAATACAGTAGAATCCAAAAGTCTGAAAGCACTAGTAAATATAAGCTCCACAAATTTGTGCACAAATTAAGTACTTCAGTGGAAGTAAGAAATTCTGAGCTTTAACAGAGAAGTTAAAGGAATAGTTCACCCAAAAATGTACATTCTCTCATCATTTACTCACCCTCATGCCTCCCAGATGTGTATGACTTTCTTCAGCTCTGTAGGTCAATACAATGCAAGTGAATGGTGATCAGACATTTGTAGCTCCAAAAATCACATAAACTAAACATAAAAGTAATCCATATGACTCCAGTGTTTAAATCCATATCTTCAGAAGCAATATGATAGTTGTGGGTGAGAAATAGATCAAAACTGAAGTCCTTTTTTACTCTAAATCTCCACTTTTACTTTTACATCTGAAAGTCACATGTGGTACCTGTTTAATTTCACTTTCACATCTGAAAATGAAAGTTAAATGGGAGATTTAAAGTAAAAAATAAAAAAAGACTTAAATATTGTTCTGTTTCTCACCCACACCTAATATATCGCTTCTGAAGATATGGATTTAAACACTGGAGTCATATGGATTACTTCTGTTTCCTTTATGTGATTTTTGGAGCTACAAAGGTCCGATCACATTCACTTGCATTATATGGACCAATAGAACAGAGATATTTTTTTATTTTTATTTTACTGTGTTCTGCTGAAGAAAGAAAGTCATACACATCTGGGATGGCATGAGGATGAGTAAATGATGAGAGAATGATGATTTTTGCGTGAACTATCCCTTTAACATGGTCAATGACACAAATTTGCTTTGCTTTGATTAGTAATGTAAAAATAGTGGATCATTTTAAATATCTCTTCTTAATATTACATTATATATTTTCATGTGTTATATAAAAAAAAAAAAAAAATTAAAAACAATTTGTAATTAAAAAAATCCCACATTTTTAATGTGATCATACACTTTTGGTCCCCACTGTATTTATACATATTTTGGTAACACTTTACAATAAGGCTCCACTGGCTAACATTAGTTAACAACATTAGTTAACATGAACCAACAATGAACAATGCTTGTACTGCATCTGTTAATCTTGGTTAATGTTAATTTCACCATACACTGATACATTTTTTAAATCAGAAGTTAACATTAATTAGCTAACATTAGTTCAAGTACAATTAAATAACAATGAACAATTGTATTTTTATTAAGTAACATTAACAAAGATCAATAAATGCTATAAAATGTATCTTTTTAATTGTTTGTTCATGATGCGTAATGTATTAACCAATGTTAAAGAATATAACATTATTGTAAAGTGTAACCACACTTTCTGGTTGTACAAAACCTGTCTCAAGCCATCAGTTTGTATTTCTCCAATGCTGTCACTCACATCTTTGCATAAAGAGACAAAAGAAACAAGTTTTTTTCCATTCAGAGACATTTATTCAACTCAGTCATGCTAAATTGAATATAGGCAAGTATTGTCAAAACATCTTAGACAAAACATTTTCTTCTGCAACATTCAGATCTGACATTCTGATCTTTCTTTCTGATGTCTGATCTGACAATAGGACAGTATTGATATTTCAGATCTATATAGTTGCTGCATTGTACAGAGAGTACTTTCAGTACATTCTCTACACAATGTAGCAGAGGGGCTGGGAAAACTACAAAGGGGAAAAAACAACCAAGAAAAAAAGAAAATATGGACACAAACAGCAAAACTTGTGCTCTAGTCAGTCCACCCTTCTCTCCCATAACGCAGAAAAGCATAAATTAACTGCATCATCATATCTGCAACTGCAACTCTATGTATTTCACAATAAAATGTCTATTTGTGTAATATTTTGAAGCTATAACCCAGTTCACTAAAGGCATGCATTTGAGTTTCAGTGGCACTTCTTAAAACATAGATTTACATGATAGCACAGTGACAGACAAGACTGGTGACAAATCAGCTTTGCAATGATATATATACTGTATATAGATCCATGTCTGACACAGCATACCATGCCAAAGTTTAGACACATGTGCCATTATTGGGAGTATTGGTACTAGTAGTTTTCTGGGTAATCATGGGTGAATCAGCCATCAGTCAGATCCCTTCTTCTCTGATTCAGAAGTCTTAGACTCGTTCGTGTACTTATCAGTGAGGTGTAAGGGAACTCCTCGCTTCATCAGCTCATAGAATGTAAAACCTCCTGAAAGAGGACAGAGATAGAGTCAAAAGAAGATACTGAAAACAATGACATCAAGGCATGAGTGAGGAGAGGTTGAAGTAGAAAGGATTAAAATTGCAAAAAAAAAAAAAAAAAGGATTATGTTGGTTTCGAAAACAAAGGAAAAACAGATAGAGAGAAAGAAACCATAACATAGTAGACTCAGGCAGAGCACAGCAGGCCAAATCAGCAAGAACCTTGTAGTCAGTTGTCAAAATACGAGTTTGTTCGTCAAAACATACAGTATGCAGAGAGACATTATGGGAAAAAAGAGGAATAAGGAGAGGTACAGACAGACAGACAAAGAGGGAAACAGGGTGAAATCAGGACAGAGAATTGGCAGTGTTCGGCAGGCGCAGCACAAATGTTGATTCATTGTGTATAATCATGTCTTAATGAATACCAGCAGTGTTGGAGATTAACTAATTAAAAGAAGAAACGCTACTAACTTTTACATCTTCATTATTGTAGTGATTACATTAATACCCTTTTCAAAAGGGTAGCATGACTGTAGTTTATACTACTTATTTAAAATATAAGTAGCTTGTTACTTAACCTAGAAAATTGATTGAATCTGCTCTTAATTAAAGCTTCATTAAGCTTCAGTATGACCACTGTCATAAATATACAGTGGATTTGGTCACTATGTCAAATTCTGCAGAAATAATACATCAGAATTAAGGGTTGTCTGAACAAAAATGCCAGTCTTGGCTACTTATTCATACCAGGGGTAACGTGTTCCCTTTAATAGTGCTACATGAGGGAACAGGCAAAATTACAGGGGTTATAGATGCAGCACGAAAACAATTTTACATCTGAGACACCCATTTTTGACCTCAGCATTGGCTCACTCTGGTTTCCAAGTCAATAGAGATAAAATGTGCTTCCTCGTTTGCAAGACTGTGTCAGCCTGTAGCTTGCAAACGTGTCAAAAGCATGCAAAGTAGCCTACACATTCTGAATGGACAGATAATTCTATGTTCTTATAGAATCTTGCACAAATTCTCAGTAAAGAACCTTCTTGATTTCGGAACATAAATCTTGGGTTCTAGCACATCACACACCAGCAAAGAGCGAAAAGTGGGATTATTGGCAACCATGGGATACAGAATGAATGAAAAAATAAGCTTCATATGCCCGAAACCATATGAAAGCTTACCTTGGATGAGAACAATACAGTAACTATTCCTGAGTGATGACTGGGGGAAAAAAGAAAATAAGGATTAAACCCAAGTTTGCATGAGGGTGTAATACATGCCTCAGGGAACAATGCTCACATAGTCATTACAGATTTAATATGAAAGAGTTAAAGGATGTACCACAGGAGACAGTACAGTCTTCCAAGAGGGAAACACAACAATGTGACAATGTATGACAGAGTATGAAAGAATGTCAACACATGATACACTTGGCAAATATGGACATTCAATTAGAGTTGAAATCAGGCCCAGAGGTTTACACGTGCAATGGGTGTGACTGTGTTTGAAAGATCTACAATACGTTGCATTATGGGATTTGTGGTCCAATGACACACAGTACTTTTACATGCAATTTAAATTAAAGGAATGTTCCGGGTTCAATACAAGTTAAGCTCAGTCGACAGCATTTGTGGCATAAAGCTGATTACCACAAAAATGTATTTCGACTCGTTCCTCCTTTCTTTAAAAAAAAGCTCAAATCGAGGTTACAGTGAGACACTTACAATGGAAGTGAATGGGGACCAATTTTTTAACATTAAAATACTCACTGTTTCAAAAGTATAGCCACAGGACATAAACAATATAGTGTAATAATAGTGTGATAAAATCGCTTTCTAGTCCTCTGCATTGTGCTCATGGTCAGAAAGACAGAGGTAGTGAGCAATGTGTTTTACGACACTTACACTTTGTCACGGCCCCGGTGAGTTCGTCAGTTTGTTCTGTTTGTTTTGTTATTTCTCTCCCTCATGTGTCTCAGGTGCTGCCGGCATGCATGATCAGTGTTTCCATGGGAACACTGATTGTTCCTATGGGAACGCTGATCATGCCACTGATTAGCGTGTTAACAGCACCTGTTTGTCTGCTAATTCACTGCCTACTTAATCCCTTCATTGTGTCAGTATCTTTGCTAGATTGTTGTTTGGTGTTGAAGTAACTCACTTCGCTCTCTCCGCCTAGTTGGTCCTGTCTCATGTATCTGTTTTGGTTGCCCTTCTCTGCCCATGTGTCGGGAGTGTGGTTACCTTCCAGTTTGCTGTGCGCTTGTTCTCAGCACGCACAACGCTTCAACGGAGGATTCCTCACGGATCTGCTCACTGCATGGCCACGGCGCGCGCACATCGATGAATACACACATCACAGTCATACTGCAGCCGGTGCTGTGTTCTCCATGCTTCACCAGCCCAGTTTAAGTTATAATTTATTATAATAATCCTTTGAACTGTTCCTCTGCTCTTGGGTCTCTTTCTCTCCTTGTGACAGAACAATCTAGCCACGATGGACCCAGCGGAGGAATCCACTCTTCGCTCCGCCCTGTCTCAGCAGGGTGCCTTACTGGGATGTCAGCAGGATCAGATCTTCACTTCTGACCGGCTCTGGAGATGATGGCATCGCAGCTCACTGAACTAACCTCTGTAACCCAGCCTCCCCTGTTGTAGGACAACAGACATCACTGTTGCACTTCATTTCAAGCATTCGTCACGGAGTTCCGCCGAGTGTTCGATCGCTCGGCTCAAGGTTGTGAGGCAGCGAGGGTTTTATCCAGACAGTCTCAAGGAGATCGGTAAATCGCTGACTGTGCCATCGAGTTCCGCAGCCTTGCTGCATCTTGTGAGTGGAACAATCTGACTTTATGATGACATCCAGGACAAAATCTATCCCTTGGAGCTGGCCACCCAAGTGGATCAACATTTGGCCCTACACCACCGCCGTCACCGCCATTCTCCACCTACCTGGGCGGCTGGCCACCAAACCCAGTCCACAGTTTCGGCCAGGTCACTGGAATCACGGTCCGATGCTGAGCCCATGCACGTCGGGAGGGCAAGGATTTCTCATAAGGAGAAACAGCGACGCCTCATTCAAGGACTCAATGTGCCGGCTGGGTCATTTCTCTGCTTCTTGTCCAGTAAAAGACACTGCTCATCAGCAGGCAAGGGGTTACTGGTGAGCGCGACACTCCTGGACAAAGCCCCCAGATTACGCACACATCTCCCGGCCTGGCTGTCCCCAAGGATTAGAAGTACTAGGGAGCAATTGGGGAGGCCATGAACAGGTATATCAATGATTCTCTGGTAGCCGGTCTCTTCTGCCCTTTCTCTTCACCAGCAGAGACAGGGTTCTTCTTCGTGGAGAAGAAGGACAGCTCACTTAAATCTTGCATAGATTATCGAGGGCTGAATGACATCACGGTGAAGAATCGTTATCCTTTGCCGCTGATGTCCTCAGCTTTTGAACTCTTGCAGGGAGAGTCCGTCTTTACGAAGATGGACTTACACAATGCTTATCACCTTGTCCGGATCAGGGAGGGGGATGAGTGGGGACGGCTTTTAACACCCATAGGGGGCACTTTGAATATTTGCTTATGCCTTTCGGATTGGTCAACAGCCCAGCCGTCTTCCAGCAGCTCATGAATGAAGTGCTTAGAGACATGGTTGACCATTTTGTGTTTGTCTGTTTAGATGATATTCTGATCTTCTCCCAGAATATCCAAGACCATGTTCAGCATGTCAGGCAGGTGCTTCAGCGGCTGCTAGAGGATCTGCTGTTCGTCAAAGTGGAGAAGTGCACTTTTCATGCACAGTCGATTCCATTCCTGGGGTTTATCATTTTGTCTGAGGGAGTGTGCATGGATTCTGCCAAGGTCAGAGCCATCTCCGATTGGCCAACCCACATTCTCACAAGGCTTTGCAGAGGTTTCAGGGGTTTTCTAATTTCTATCGTAGGTTTATTCGTAATTACAGCCTACTCATCACGTCTCTGACGGATCTCTCCTCCACCCGCACTGACTTTTGTTGGCCCCCGTGGGCCGAGGCCATGTTTTCTAAATTGAAGAAGCGGTTTTCTACAGTGCCTATTCTAATGACTCCCGACACTGCATGGCAGTTTGTGGTGGAGGTGGATGCGTCGGAGGTTGGCGTCGGAGCGGTCCTATCGCAGCGCTCTTCCTCAGATGGAAAGATGCAGCCATGTGCTTTTTTTCACACCTCTTAAAACCAGCTGAATGGAACTACGACGTCAGTAACAGAGAACTGCTGGCTGTCCGGCTGGCTTTGGGCAAATGGCATCATTGGTTAGAGGGTTTGGGGGTACCATTCATGGTCTGGACTGATCATAAGAACCTAGAGTACATTTGTAGCGCCAAACGTCTTAACTCTTGACCAGCTCGCTGAGCACAATTATTCACCCGTTTTAATGTTGTCCTTTTGTATCGCAAATTGACAAATTGAAATCGACACTTTCTCTTAATGTTTCAAGGTCGAGACCTCTACCATCCCACCGGAAACAAGTCTACCCGCCACTCGGGTGGTGGGCATGGTATCCTGGGAGGTGGAGGCTAAAGTCCGTGCTGCACTACGAAACACAGCATCTCTACTACATGTCCAGTGAGTTGGTTGTTTGTTCCACAATCAGTTCGGATGCACGTCCTACAGTGGGGCCAATCATCCAACATTGCTTGTCATCCAGGGGCGGCTCGCACCCAGACGCTCATTAGACAGTGATTCTGGTTGCCATCGCTAGTGCAGGACATATTCCGATTCGTAGCTGCTTGCCCCATTTGTACAACTAATAAGACCACTTGTAACCCCCCAACTTGACTCCTCCAACCGCTGTCAGTCCCTTCAAGACCCTGGTCACACATAGCCATGGATTTTGTAACTGGTTCCCCCCCTTCCCATGGCAACATCGTTTTGACTGTTGTGGACCAGTTCTCGAAGGCAGCTTATTTCATTCCCCTCCCTAAATTACCCAAAGTAAGGGAGACGGCAGTGGCAGTCATTAACCATGTCTTCTGCATTCATGGCCTCCCAGTCTATATGGTTTCTGACAAAGGCCCCTAATTTGTGTCACATTTTTGGGCAGAATTCTGCTGACAGCTAGTGGCTATGGTGCATTTGTCCTCTGGGTTCCACCCCCAGACAAATGGGTAGGCAGAGCGGGCGAATCAGGAACTTGAGAAGACCCTGCACTGTGTGGCCTCCCATAATCAGCCCCCTCTGTTCCCCGCCAAGAGCCTGAGTCCCGTCCGTTCACACTTTTATTCAGAGGTGCAGACCTCTTTTCATGTTTCCAAGATCAAACCAGTTTTACGTTCCAATTTATATCCCACAACATCTGTCTCGCCTCCTCCTCATCTAGTTGAGGGCTCTCTTGTGTATACAGTCAAGAGGTTGATTGACATCAGGCAGAGGGACAGAGGGTTCCAGTACCTGGATGACTGGGAGGGTTATGGACCTGAGAAAAGATGTTGGGTCCCGGCTCGGGACATCCTGGATAGACCCTCATAGATCAGTTCCACCTCCGGCAAGGTAATTTAGCTGGGGACGCCAGGAGGCATCACTGGTGGTGGGTGGGGGTTGGGGGGGTTGTCGGTTTGTTCTGTTTGTTTTGTTATTTCTCTCCCTCATGTGTCTCAGGCGCTGCCGGCATGTGTGATCAGTGTTTCCATGGGAACACTGATTGTTCCAATGGGAACACTGATCATGCCACTAATTAGCGTGTGTGGCAGGTTGGAGGGCAGGGCCGGGTTGTGATTCTATACATCCGGCTCCTAATCAGGCTGATTAGCCTGAGAGGGATAAAGGCTGACTGGAGACGGCAGTGCGACAGAGAGAGAGTTACGGACAGCTGTCTGACACCTGTGTGTGTTTGTCTTTTTGGTTCAGTTTATAATTAAACTATTATTTATATTATCAAGCCGGTTCTCGCCTCCTCCTTTCCATCGATGTGTTACACTGGTGCCGAAACCCGGGAAGGAGGAGGGATGCACCGATTCCTCGCCTCTACCATCCACCCCAATGGAGCAGCCATGGCCATCCGCCGGGGGACGGAGAAGCCCGGCCACCTGAAAGCAGAGGAACGGCTGCCGGCTGCGAGGGGAGGTGGGACTCCTAACCGACCGCCTGGAGTGGTCAGGGCCGCTGCCAGGGGCGGAGGAGACACCTACCAGCCGCTGAAACTTGGCAGGGTCTGACACCACCGACCGCGAGCGGGGAGGGGCTCCTGGCCGACCACCTGAAGTGGGAGAACCGCTGCCAGGGGTGGGGGAGACCCTTCCATCCACCAAAAACATGGCAGGGTGTTCTGTCCACCAGGAGCTGGAGGACTGCCTCCAGTCCACCCGGGGAGGCGTGGCTGTCATCCACCAGAGGGTGGAGGAGTGGCCGAGGACTAGGCTATGGCGTATCGGAGAACCGGCAAGTGAATTTCTTTTTTTCTCTCTCACTCCTCTCTCTCTCCTGCTGCCGCTCTGTGTTGGCCTTTTCCCTCTCTTTTTAAATGTTTTTGTTAATTTGGCACGATCGCTGTTACGGCGTGTAGGTGCCACATTTTTTTTGTTTCCCTCCTCTTGTCCCCTCCCCTGATCCAGCTCCCCGCCTGAGAGAACGAGGGATGAATGTGGCAGGGCAGAGGGCGGGGCCAGGTCGTGATTCTATACACCTGGCTCCTAATCAGGCTGATTAGCCCGAGAGGGATAAAGGCCGACTGGAGATGGCAGTGCGACAGAGAGAGAGACTTACGGACAGCTGTCCGACACCTGTGTGTGTTTGTCTTTTTGGTTCAGTTTATAATTAAACTATTATTTATATTATCAAGCCGGTTCTCGCCTCCTCCTTTCCATTGATGTGTTACAGCGTGCTAGTAGCACCTGTTTCTCCGCTAACTCACTGCCTACTTAATCCCTTTGTTGTGTAAGTATCTTTGCTAGATTGTTGTTTGGTGTTGAAGTAACTCACCTCTCTGCCTAGTTGGTCCTGTCTCGCATATTTGTTTTGGTTGCCTGTCTCTGCCCGTGTGTCGGGAGTGTGGTTACCTTCCAGTTTGCTGTGCGCTTGTTCTCAGCACCCACGATGCTTCAATGGAGGATTCCTCACGGATCTGCTCACTGCGCGGCCACAGCGTGCACACATCGACCTATACACCCATCACCGTCATACTGGTGCCGGGTTCTCCATGCTTTACCAGCCCAGTTGAAGTTATAATTTATTGTAAATAAATCCTTTGAACTGTTCCTTTGCTCTTGGGCCTCTTTCTCTCCTTGTGTCACACTTATTACCGTTGAGGCTCAATTAAAACAGCAGATATAAATGTATTGAGTGGTGAGACAAAGTTGCTTTGGGAAATTGCTACAGCATGCAGCAAGTCCAATGTGTATTCAGACAGGAGACAAAAACAAATTTGAAAATAAAAAAATGAATAATAATGGTCAAAAAATTATAGATTTAAAGAAATTAGAGCCTGAAAGATTTGCTTCAGTAACACTTTGTAATAACTTACATTAATAAGTCATTAATAAACATTGTATAATGGTTAACAGATGATGTACATTTAAATGTGAATGTACAGGGAAATATATAAATCAAATGTTTCAAATGTTTGTTAATGCTATTAATGCATGTTTTTATGGCAATTCAGATCTTAATACTCTATAAATACAGTACTTAATGCTGGTGTAATAAAACAGACACCCTGGTCGGATATACATACATACTAGCGTTTGGTTATTATACAGATAAATCTGAAGAAAATATGAAAACACAACGCTAAGCTAAAACGAGATGTACAGTACAAACAAAGTACAGTTGTCCGTTAACAGACAAACTAAAACTGAATCAGTTCAGACTTTAGCAAAGCATTTGCTTTGCATTCACTTGACTATCACATTAATTGGTTGGTTAGGTGAAAAAAGTAGTGTGTGTTTTGGAAGCACATAATGGGCCTTTTTTACTTCAGGAGTCAAACAGGGCCTCTGTTTGCAGCTCTCCCTATTTCATAAATATTGTACCCAACAGTGATATTGCACTGTTTTAATGCCAGTCGTATGTAATTTGTCCTACTGAAGCTATTTAATACTGTATGAGACATATATCCTCATGGAGGCATGTTCCAAAGATGCTGTATCTATGTGTTAGAATACAGATGATAATTCTAATGTGTAGACCAACCTTTGACCTCTAGTTTGCAGTCCACCTGAGCCTCTCCGAGGTTATTGACTGCCTTGCAGGTGTACACACCTCCGTCAAACGGGCTGGGCTTGCGGATCTCAAGCGTACATACGCCCTGGTTGCTAAACATGCGGTAACGTGGGTCATCTATGATGGTAATCTTGTTTTTCATCCAGATCACCTTAGGCTGAGTAGAGTAATGAAGAGTAAATAAAACAACACCAGAAATAAAGCAACAACTTAGGAAAACACAGTAAACAACAGATTTTTAGTTAAAAGTAAAAAATATTACTTGGGAGTTTTATGCAGTATACATACAGTACTGTGCAAAACTCTTAGACACATTAGATGTTTCACAAACACATTTGGCTTAAGATAGTTATTTTATATCTTCTGCTTTATTGTGTCTATATAGGAAATATCAATATTTTTTTAATTTTTAACTTACAGTACATGTATAAGTATGCCTAAAAAGACAAAGACATTATGGGGGCATTTTTTTTCCTTTCAATGGTATTTTTGCCCTGAGCACCCTCTTAATTTCTGACCCTAGCCAGTACAATCTGATCTTTGGGGGACATTTTGATCTTTAGGGTGGGCGAGTGCTTGTCTCTTTTTGTCAGACCCAGGTAGAGGAGGCACCCTAGATCGTTTCGCCATCCAAACAGAACTGGGGGACAAGGAAATTCTAGACCCATAGACCAGACCATGTACTTAGGCCTGATTCAAACCCCTGTCCCTGTGAGCAAATCTGCTAAAACATGTTAAAAGCATGTGCAATGTCCACTGTGACATGGCTCCGATGAGTATTAAGCTTTTGACGGTAAGAGAATGTGATCCAGTGTTTGTGTCTGTGTGTGCATGCGGTCAAAGATTATAACTAGCAGGTGCTGTTAAGCCCACTAAGGTATTCGCAGGTCAGGCCACAAAGAACTAACTACAGGTGTAAAGCCATGAGCACATGGTAGGTGCCCAGCAGAATCAAAGACTTTCTCTGAACTTGAAAGAGAGAGAGAAAATGAAAGAACAGGGAGCAGCAAAAAAGCCTTGTCTGGGTGAGGGGTCAATAGTTTTGATATTTGTACATAATATTTTTTTGCTCTTTTTAATTTGTGAATGTTTTTTTCTGCACTCTAGATATTTTTAGATTGCAAAACTTTTTTGTGATCCGATCACTCAAACCACAATAGGAGGTAGTATGAATTACTTTAATGAACACACGCTGATCATTACAGGTCCATGGCAAGTGAGTCTGTGATTCACTTACCCTAGGGTTGGCACGCACGCTGCAGTTAAGGGTGGCGTTGTACCCAGCGATGGCGAAGGTGTTGATGAGTGGCTGAGTGAAACTGGGTGGCTCAGTGAAGTCGCGGTCATTGTATTCAGGGTTCTTCAGCTGCAAGCCTGATCGAGAGTGAGAGGAGGAGGAAGAGTGAGAGGGAAAGGGGTAGAGAGAGAGGGACTGTGCATGATACGAGCCGAAAGCTGTATCGGGGGAATTTCCCTTATGTAATGATGAGGAAGAGACAACATTTTTCATCAGCATTGGCGAAGCGTTACTATTACGGAAACATCCCAGAATCCTATCTTATCTGTTTAGTAACCATGGTGATAACAGGATGTCAAATTTGAACTTAGGACAAAAGATTCTGTAATACGGCCCCTGTCACCACGGTCACTGTCACCACATGAATTTGTGGCTATTAGGCAATTCCTGGTGTTTGTAGCATATAGACAGAATACTGTAAATGCAGATGTAGAAGAGAGAGTCATTAAACTTTAGTCTTAAGCTGCTTAAACTACTCCAAATTGCAAATAACACCTTTAACACTATAGTTAAGCCATTGAAGCTCCTTTTAAACAAAACTCATTCCTGCTCCAGCACCAAAACAGGTGTGTTTCTTTAGAGTTGGGGCTAAAATCTGAGGGAAAGTAGCTATGCGTCCCAATTCACATATTATCTGTATTATGCGTTATTGGAATTAGTGCGTCCCAAATCATACTACATTGAAAATAGTATATCAAAGTTTTCATATATTTCTGGTGGTTTTGGAAGTTTGCATTTGTGCATGCTTTTTGAGCTTATATTTTAACTTTTCTATATTGGATCTGATTATCAGGGTCATTTTTTACATTTATGGAGGCTTTTTTTTATACATGTATAACATAAAGTAATCTTTTTATTTAAATACTTCAATTTAATGAATTCATTACATATGTTCTCAGTCTAATCAACATCAAATCATATTTTATGTGATACACAGTGTGTATATATATATACTGTACTGTATATACTGTATATATATATATATATATATATATATATATATATATATATATATATATATATATACAGTATATACACAGTTTTATATATATATATATATATATATATATATATATATATATATATATATATAGTGTACTGTAACTGGCCATTTTTTTTTTGCCCCCACATTTTTAATTTTAGGGATTATTTTTTCACATTTGGTGGAATTTTTTCCCTGAGCCCCCCCTGACCCTGACCTCAACCCTTTACCTACTGAAAGAGGAGGTATTTGTGATGGTTCTCTTTTTACTTTTGTCAGTTGCAGAAAATAAAAAACAGAAAATAGTTGTAAAATAGTACAGCATTTTAAATGTATTACACTCCTATAAGTTAAGTAATATTTTTTAGGTAAATGATTATAGCTACAGTAGGTGGTAGCGCTTTTATGCAAACACAAGAGGGTCATCAGGATGTAAAGACAGGCATGATCTAATATTACAGGATCTAATATACTGTATTGTTAAATGCTCAAAAGTATTTACTTTCCCGTCACGAGTGAAGTACATACTTTTAGTGCATATATTAATTATGCAAATTGGGATGCAGACTGAACAACCTTGCAATTCAACTCTCAAATGCCCTGCAGGCATATGAGGACAGAATAAGACATGAATCCTTACGAAATCCTGACTAAATCAATGTATAAAGGAATACAAGACAAAACACTGATTAGTAAATTAGTACATCAGCCCTCAGGTACCAAAGTTGTGTATGTCTCTGAGCAGGGTTGTTTCGGACAATTTTGGCACCCCAGGCGAGAAGATGATCGTGATCGTGACTGTGTCAGGAGAATGGTCACAGACACAGCAGTGTATTAGCGCAACGACTGCATCATGGGTGTGTGTTGGTGGCACCTTTGATTTGGCTCCCCCCTCAAACTGGTCGCACCCTAGGTGACCACCTATTTCACCTATGCCTAGAAAAGTCCTTGCATCTGAGATGTACATCAATTTCATGTCAGCCAGTCGTAAATTAATAATTGAAAGGAAATCTGTTAAAAGGTGCACTCAGTATGTTTTTTCATGTTGTCTTGGACTTACGCTGACACATAGGGGCATGGATGCAGCATCACTCAATAGATTGTAGAAAATCATGTTCACAGTTAGACATGATTATTTTAATCCATGAATGAAAGTGTCCAATAACAGGCCAGCTACTGAGATTAAGTGAGTATTATTTGGCTGGTCATATGATTCTAACATGGCAGCCTCAATGAGGGGACCTTCTTCAAGAAACAGCTTTTATAAGGTTACTGACATGACTGGAGTCTTCATCTCATGTAAGTGCTCATGATTGTATAAATGTGTTTCAAAATTGCAGTTGAATTCTTTTGGACTTTTTTAATGAGTAAAAAAATCACTTAGTGCACCTTTAACTTTTTTTTATTATTATTATTAAACAACCCTTTGAAAACCCAACTGAATTTAAAGGGATAGTTCACAAAAATACAAATTCTGTTATCATTTACTCACCCTCACTTACACAGTATGACTTTCTAGGCAGAATGAGAGCCTCAGTCACCATTCACTTTCATTGTATGGAAAAAAAACATTCTGCCTAACATCTCCTTTTGTGTTCCACTGAGGTAAGTCATATGTATTTGGAACATTATGAAGGTGAGTAAATGATGACAGAATTCAAATTTTTTGGTGAACTATCCCTTCAAGCCAGCAGTTAATTTACAAAGTAAATTAAAACAATTAATTAAAAGCGTGGAGCAGAGCTGAGCCTTACCTTCCTTCACAATGAGAGCGCTTTCTTTAGTGGCAGTTGCACTTTCACTCAAGCCCACCATGTTCTCTGAGTAGATCCTGAAGAAATACTCATTACCCACCACCAGATCTGAGATTGTGATACAGGTGCGATGGTAATGCTCCACACATGTATACCACTCCTGTGCCACACACACACAAACACACACGCACACCTATGCTTGTCAGTATATCTTTTTGCTTTCTTTGCTTCAGGAATTAAAGATTATAAATTGTGTATATTTCCATACATAATATATATAAAAAATTGCTAATGCTAATATATTAAAAGGTGAAAAGCTAATTGTATATCTGATTCCAATGTTAAATATCAAAATTAGAGAAGTACGGTGAAGAGAAAACTGAGATGATCTTCAGACCATAGTCTTTTTGTCAGCTTTCTGGATGGTGTAGCCTGTTATGGGTGCATTGCCATTGTCCTTCGGTGCGCTCCAGTCCAGTGCTACGTTTGTGCCCCAGATCTCTTCGATCTTTATAGCCTGTGGTGGGCCTGGAAGGTCTGGTGCAAATGACACCAGAGAGATGGTTAAAAAAGTGCTCAGAACTGCTGCCAAATAAACATCAACAAACTAGAACAAAATTCTTTGACTTTGATGTGTCATCAGAATAATAATCATTAAAATGTGACTATAGGTCTTGATGATTGGTAACTGGTACATTACTATTATTATTTCTGCATTATGAAAGTGAATTTGCATACAGACTCATGAGTTTTTTTTTTTTTTTAAATGGTATATTTGTGAACTAACCGACTATCTGTATGTCCAACATGGCTGTGTCGACGTGATTCTCCACCTGTATGGTCAGTTCGTATTTCCCAGAATGCTTTCTCTCTGCCTTGCGGATGAATATGATGCTGTCGCAGTCTGAGTTGCGAATGCTGATTGTTTGGTCGATTGGTTGACCCTCTTTCAACCAGGTGACCTTTGGCCTTGGTTTTCCCTAGAAAGTAAAAATGATTTTGAGTTGTGATCAACAGTGGAATGTGATAAATTTGGGGTTGTTATCATGATCTTTGGGCTCACCATAAATGGCACAACAAGGTTTACGACTTCACCAACTTTTCGAATGTACGTCTGCTTTAAATGTCGAGGTATGCGAATCTTAGGGGGCTCTGTGAAACACAAATAAGAGCATTTCTACAACTAAAACTGCCCTTTTAGAACCAAGCACCCAACAGAATTCCTCTGAATTAATCTATATAATCAGATATGTGTTCATTAGTAATGCAAAGTTTAAATTAATTCCATTATTTAAAGGCGTGTTTCCAAAAACCCCATGAAATAATTTTACGAGCACAGTTTTCTTTCCTCTGTTGACATATTCCTATTGAAAGAAGTTTGGACACAACATACCATTCCCAAGGGCTTTTCCTTTTTCTTTTAAATAGCTAATTGGTTTCAGTTACATCACAGTCATGAACCATGATTCGCTGTTTGGAAGTGAGTTGCAGATGGTATTATTGGGAGGGCCATTCTCATGCAGAGAGCATAAAATGGACAAATATCTGTCTAGTGCAAGAGAAGTCTTTAGTATTTTTGGTCAGCTTTCCTGGAAATGTTCAAATGTGTATCCTGCTAAAGGTTAGTTTTGTCAACTTGACTACACTCAGGGCCGCATTAAGGTACTCCGGGGCCCTGGGGCTTCCAGTTTTGCTGGGCTCAGCAGCGAAGGGGTGGAACGTTGTTACTCTATGACCATGCACTACACGGACACATTTCGCTGTTGCGCACTGTCTCTGTGTTTACATTAGCATCATCCCACTGAACACGTTTACATACGCGCCCTCCCGCCAATGTCGGGTAGCGGATGCCGCAACTGGCCCTGACTACACTAGCATATGGATGGTGTCAAAACTTAGAGACATAGACTAAAAACCACAAAACTCTTTTTATTTCATGGGGTCTTTAAATAGCAGAATTAAAGTGGTAAGTGGATCTCACCGATAACTTCTTTCACCAGTATAGAGTGCTGTGTAGTACGGGGTGGACTGGCCCCAGCAGCATTTATGGCCTTAACACGCACTAAGATCTTCGCCTCTGTTGGCAGACCAGTTATGGTGTACTTTGTTTTTTCAGTCAGCTCTTTATTAGCCAGTATCCACTCGTCAGCTGTGAAACGTCAACAGATTTTATGGCTCTATAAAATCTATACATAGCTTGTATACATATATATTTTTATAATGAATAAACAGTATATATTGCCTTACTTCCTTCTATGCAGTATTCAACTTGGTATCCATCAAGTCCTGCTGCACCAATGGTGTCTGGGGGCCTCCACTTCATGGTTACTGTAGTATCTGTGACATCATCCACCACCAGCATTGTGGGTTCACTGGTCACAGCTATTGAAAGTTGATGAATCTTGGAATTAGAGTGGCTAAATTTTTTCATGTTTTATTATTTATTTATTTATTTTTGCATATGATAATTATTGTAAATGACATTGTGGCTCAGTGGGTAGCACTGTCGCCTCACAGCAAGACGGTCCTGGGTTTGAGTCCTGGCTCAAATCCTGGCCTTTCTGTGTGGAGTTTGCATGTTCTCCCTGTGTTTGTGTGGGTTTCCTCTGGGTACTCTGGTTTCCCCCACAGTCCAAAAGACATATAGATTAAGTTAACTGGAGACTCTAAATTGCCCGTGATGGACTGGCTACATGTCTATGGTGTTTCTCTGCCTTTGGCCTGAGACAGCTGTGATAGGCTCCAGCACTACCCGTGACCCTACATAGGACAAGCTGCTATAGAAGATGGATGGATATATACAGGTGCATCTCAATAAATTAGAATGTCGTGGAAAAGTTAATTTATTTCAGTAATTCAACTCAAATTGTGAAACTCGTGTATTAAATAAATTCAATGCACACAGACTGAAGTAGTTTAAGTCTTTGGTTCTTTTAATTGTGATGATTTTGGCTCACATTTAACAAAAACCCACCAATTCACTATCTCAACAAATTAGAATATGGTGACATGCCAATCAGCTAATCAACTCAAAACACCTGCAAAGGTTTCCTGAGCCTTCAAAATGGTCTCTCAGTTTGGTTCACTAGGCTACACAAGACTGCTGATCTGACAGTTGTCCAGAAGACAATCATTGACACCCTTCACAAGGAGGGCAAGCCACAAACATTCATTGTCAAAGAAGCTGGCTGTTCACAGAGTGTTGTATCCAAGCATGTTAAGAGAAAGTTGAGTGGAAGGAAAAAGTGTGGAAGAAAAAGATGCACAACCAACCGAGAACCGCAGCCTTATGAGGATTGTCAAGCAAAATCGATTCAAGAATTTGGGTGAACTTCACAAGGAATGGATTGAGGCTGGGGTCAAGGCCACCACACACAGACATGTCAAGGAATCTGGCTACAGTTGTTGTATTCCTCTTGTTAAGCCACTCCTGAACCACAGACAACATCAGAGGCGTCTTACCTGGGCTAAGGAGAAGAAGAGAAGAGAAGATCCAAAGTCCTCTTTTCAGATGAGAGCAAGTTTTGTATTTCATTTGGAAACCAAGGTCCTAGAGTCTGGAGGAAGGGTGGAGAAGCTCATAGCCCAAGTTGCTTGAAGTCCAGTGTTAAGTTTCCACAGTCTGTGATGATTTGGGGTGCAATGTCATCTGCTGGTGTTGGTCCATTGTGTTTTTTGAAAACCAAAGTCACTGCACCCGTTTACCAAAAAATTTTGGAGCACTTCATGCTTCCTTCTGCTGACCAGCTTTTTAAAGATGCTGATTTCATTTTCCAGCAGGATTTGGCACCTACCCACACTGCCAAAAGCACCAAAAGTTGGTTAAATGACCATGGTCTTGGTGTGCTTGACTGGCCAGCAAACTCACCAGACCTGAACCCCATAGAGAATCTATGGGGTATTGTCAAGAGGAAAATGAGAAACAAGAGACCAAAAAATGCAGATGAGCTGAAGGCCACAGTCAAAGAAACCTGGGCTTCTATACCACCTCAGCAGTGCCACAAACTGATCACCTCCATGCCACGCCGAATTGAGGCAGTAATTAAAGCAAAAGGAGCCCCTACCAAGTATTGAGTACATATACAGTAAATGAACATACTTTCCAGAAGGCCAACAATTCACTAAAAATGTTTTTTTTTATTGGTCTTATGATGTATTCTAATTTGTTGAGATAGTGAATTGGTGGGTTTTTGTTAAATGTGAGCCAAAATCATCACAATTAAAAGAACCAAAGACTTAAACTACTTCAGTCTGTGTGCACTGAATTTATTTAATACACGAGTTTCACAATTTGAGTTGAATTACTGAAATAAATGAACTTTTCCACGACATTCTAATTTATTGAGATACACCTGTATACAGCATATATTATTTAATTATTATTATTATCAATTAAATCATTATCATAATTTAAGTTAAACCTTTGATTTCAAGAGCTATTATTAGACTATACTCTTATATTGTAGCTCTATGTTACTCTACGTGTCTATGCTGTGACTAAGGCAGAGAGTCTACCTGATCACATAACACTCTAATCCCCAGATGATCTGGCAGCCATTATGAGGACATACTCAGTATCTCCTAAATCTCAGGCCTGTCCTCTGGAGGTCACAGCACGAATGTTTTGAATACTGATGTGTGCCCAGCAACACCTGTTGCCTACACACCTGAAATGGAACTAGTCTTTATCTTGCTTAATGGGATATGCTTAAATTATCAAACTGCGTGTTATGTTACATAATGGAGACAACGCTTGTGATATAACTGATTCAAAGACACACAAAATCCTATTGACTCTTCTCTTGAGCCCTTGTAGTATACACTGATCAGCCACAACATTAAAACCACTGACAGGTGAAGTGAATAACATTTATTACCTCGTTACAGTGGCACCTATCAAGGGGTGGGATATATTAGGCAGCAAGTAAACAGTCAGTTCTTCAATTTCATGTGTTGGAAGCAGGGAAAATGGGCAAGCGTAAGGATCTGAGTGACTTTGACAAGGGCCAAATTGTGATGGCTAGACGACTGGGTCAGAGCATCTCCAAAACGGCAGATCTTGTGAGGTGTTCCTGGTATGCAGTGGTTAATACCAACCAAAAGTGGTCCAAGGAAGGACAACCGGTGAACCAGTGACAGGGTCATGGGTACCCAAGGCTCATTTATGCACATGGGGATTGAAGGCTAGCCCGTCTGGTCCGATCCCACAGAAGAGCTACTGTAGCCCAATTTGCTGAAAAACGTAATGCTGGCCATGATAGAAAGGTGTCAGAACACCCAGTGCATCACAACATGCGTATGGGGCTGCGTAGACGCAGACCGATCAGAATGCCCATGCTGACCCCTGTCCACCGCCAAAAGCGCCTACAATGGCCACGTGAGTGTCAGAACTGGACCATGGAGCAATGAAAGAAAGGTGGCCTGGTCTGATAAATCATGTTTTCTTTTAGATCATGTGGACGGCTGGGTGTGTATGCATCGTTTACCTGTGAAAGGGATGGCAGCAGGATGCACTATGGGAAGAAGGCAGGCCGGCGGAGGCAGTGTGATGCTCTGGGCAATGTTGTGCTGGGAAACCTTGGGTCCTGGCATTCATGTGGATGTTACTTTGACACGTACCACCTACCTAAAGATTGCTGGAGACCACATACACCCCTTCATAGCAACGTTATTCCCTGATGGCAGTGGCCTCTTTCAGCAGGATAATACTCCCTGCCACACTGCAAAAATTGTTCAGGAATGGTTTGAGGAACATGACAAAGAGTTCAAGGTGTTGTCTTGGCCTCTAAATTCCCCAGATCTCAGTCCAATCTATGGGATGTGCTGGACCAACAAGTCCGATCCATGGAGGCCCCACGTCGCAACTTACAGGACTTAAAGGATCTGCTGCTAACATCTTGGTGCCAGATACCACAGGACACCTTCAGAAGTCTTGTGGAGTCCATGCCTCGATGGGTCAGAGCTGTTTTGAGGTTACGAGGGGGACCTATACGATAATAGGCAGGTGGTTTTAATGTTGTGGCTGATTGGTGTAAATGAGCTGTCTATATACTCACCCAGGGGAATGAAAGGTTTGGAGGGTTCACTGGGTTTGGAGACACCGATGGCGTTAACAGCAAATATTCGCACCTCGTACGGAACGCCTTCAATCATCTTTTTGGGCTCAAATGTGGTCTCTTTGCAAAGGTCAAAGTTCAGCCTCATCCATCGAGAGCTCTGTTTTTTCTTTCGCTCAATGAAGTATCCTGAGAAATATCAACAAATATATGCTGATGCATTGCTGTACAGTATATGCAGTATATGGTATATGTATTATACATGTGTAACCCAAGTAATGAACTTGAAAGTCAGTAACTGTTTTAAATATAAAACTATTTTAAATATAAAGCGTTACACTACTTTTTGGCTAAAAGTAATTCGATTACAGTAACTAAATGCGATGAGATTAAAGTGAAATTCAAAAATCTTTTTCTACATACAGTGTCATTTGAATTAATTTCAAAATTCAGGCTTCCATAGAACAAATAAGTTGCATTTTTATGCACAGGTAGTTGATTTACCGAGGATAGGGGAACCACCATCGTAGCGTGGGGGATCCCATGTCATAGTGCAGCAGTCTCCACCCACATTAGGAACTAGAGGAGCTTCGGCAGGATCTGGGATGTCTACGTAAAATAAATTAGGATAAGATTTACAGTTTTACCTTACAAACTAACATTACAGAGTATGATCTCTCATGAGAGGCTGTCTTACCCACAACTTTGACTTTAATACTGGCTGTGTCCTCTCCAGCCTCATTCTGAAGGACGATCTTATAGTTACCAGTGTCTTCTCTTTCTGTGACATCAATGGTGAGGCAGGTGTGGTCTGCAAAGTTCTCGGCCCGAACTCGACTGCCTGTATCAAGGATGACCTGAAACAACCCATAAGCTTGGTTTAGTCCAGGTATAATTCTTTTGATGTTTGCATATTTGTATCTGAATATACAGCAAGTAACTGAAGACAAATCTCACTGCTGTGATGCTAAGGTGTTCTGGTTTAATGGACAGTATGTTGTTATGCTGTTGCAAAGATGTTGTGTGTCGTTGTTTGCATGTTGCTGCATGATTAATAGAGTGTTCTGGGTGCTTGCTAGATAGTTACTAGGGTGTTTTGAGTGGTTGCTAGGTGGTTACATACTGGCAAAAAAGCCCACCCACAAGACTCTAAGATATTGTGGAATATTGAACACTTCTCCTCAAAAAGCCATATGGTTTGAGGTATCATTTGTGTAAAAGTGATGCTGGATGAGATAAAAGGAATAGTTCACCCAAACATGAAAATTCTATTATCGTTTACTCACCATCATGCCATCCCAGATGTGTATGACTTTCTTCTGCAGAACACAAATGAAGACTTTTAGTTGAATATTACAGCTCTGTTTGTCCTTACAATGCAAGTGAATGGTGATCAGACATTTGTAGCTCCAAAAATCACATAAAGGAAACATAAAAGTAATCCATATGACTCCAGTGTTTAAATCCATATCTTCAGAAGTGATATAATATTTGTGGGTGAGAAACAGAACAATATTTAAGTGCTTTTTTACTCCCAATCTCCACTTTCAGGCGTGAAAGTGAAACTAAACAGGCACCATATGTGACTTTCATATGTAAAAGTGAAAGTGGAGATTTAGGGAAAGAAATCTCACCCACAGCTATAATATTGCTTCTGAAGATATGTATTTAACCACTGGAGTCTCATGGATTACTTCTGTGTTTTCTTTATGTGATTTTTGGAGCTACAAAGGTCTGCTCACCATTCAGTTTCATTGTAAGGACCAACAGAGCTGAGATATTCTTCTGAAAATCTTTGTTTGTGTCATAAACATCTGGCATGAGGGTGAGTAAATGATGAGAGAACTTTTATTTCTGAGTGAACCATCCCTTTAATACTTAGGGTTAGTGGTTTGAACCCAAAGTATACCCAGTTGTAATAGTGATGCTTGCCTTAGTGAACACCACTATACAATAGTTTAACTGCAGTTTGGAGCAAAATGCTGTCGACTTATTTTGGCTGCCTTATCACTTCCTCTATTATTTTTTCTACTCTTTCTCTTAACTCACCCTTTCTCCCTTCATCCACACCACTCTGGGTGCTGGTTCTCCACTGATGGGGATCTCCAAGCGGAGTTTGCTTCCAGCTACAATGGTCACAGTGTTGTCCTGGACATTAAGTGCCTCTAAATGCACCTTGGGAGGATCTGCAGAGTTGATGAAAATGCCATTTCTTTAGTGCTTGAAAGAGTTAATTGTCATTAATAAATTGTACAGGACTTGGTGGATCACCTTTTACATGCTGTGTAAAATTGTTGCATATACAGAAGTACCATATTAATGAATTTACATATTTTGTTATGTTATGTGTAATATAGTTACACTGCAAAACCATTAAAATAATCATTATTAATGTACTGAGTCATATACTAAATAAAAGTACATTACATTTTAATTTTATATTTTAATGTGGTTGGTAAAATAATACATTTAATTGAACTTTAGCTTCTTTAGCATTTGTTGAGTTTAACTTGATATGGTATTCTTGTTTAATGCATATTTTCGTTTTTTTCACCAAACTAATTTGAGATCAAGCAATAATTACCCCCTTGTTGAAGACCCATGGTATGTTGGCATTAAAGTTTTTTTTAAGCCAAGCTTTACGTTGCTTTTGAGGGACTGTTAACACTATTAAAGGTAGGCCCCAGTAATGTAGAAGAGTAAGACTGATTTCTTGTACCTATAATGTGCACTTTAGCACTCAGTGTCTGCGAGTATCCCTCTGGAACAAAGGTGTAGTCACCGGCATCATGAATGGTTGAGCTCTCAATGTCAAGGCTGTGATTCCTGTGTAAATCAAAAATAAAACACACAAAGGAAAATGTGAAAAGTGTATGATGGGGCTTAGTGCATAAATTTCAAGCTGGTAGAGAGAGATTGTGGCTGTGAAATCATTTCTAAAATATTTATGCAATAAGCCCTTGAGCTGGTGTGATTTTGATTTATTGTGGTTTAATATTGGTTGAACAGGTGTGAAATACAAGAGGGTGTTTTGGTGGTAGGCCGGCTGAGTAGGCTTACTTGGCTCTGTGTAAAATGTTGATGTGGTCGTTAGGCTGGATCAGCTGGCCATTCCTGTACCAACGGCCTGGAATATTCCCAGGGTAAATGTCACAGGCCAGCTTGAGTGGCTGACCCAACAACACCGTCACGCTTTGTAGATCCTGCAGAATCTTCAGAGGCTTCACTGAATCGCCAGACAGTAAGAGACAACATAACAGGAGGGGAAACAAGAGAAAATGGCTGAAAATATATAAACAAGGGAGCTGAAAAAATATATATATAAAAGGGAGCTTTCCAAAAATAAATGTTGGCATACAGTCAACTTGAACGTGAGCTTCAGTGGTGCCCCCAGAGGCCATCAGGGAGTATGTGCCGGTGTCGTCTTTCATAGCATCCTCAATGATCAGCCAGTGCTTGGTTCCCTCAGATTTCACACGGTACCGTGATCGCACACCTGTAGGGACCTCCACCCCATTCTTCATCCTGCATTAGACAAACATCAAAAAGACAGGGTCAAATGTTTCTTACTGGTTTTGGGAGGGCTGTAGTGAGGTATTTAGCTAAAACACCCCAAAACTCCCACATACCATCTGACCTTTGCCCCTTCCTCTGACACTTCACACTCCAGTTCAATCCTCTCATTCACTGTAGTTTTCACTGGCTCCAGCTTCTTCACTATGTTCACAGGCAGTTCTGCAGATGGCCCAGAGAGAGAGAACATGATTACATCATTAAAAAGGGACTGCTACAAAACATACATTTAGCCATTTTTGTGCTAATTATTTTTTTTCTTTCTTATATTTACCTGTTGTAAATTCATCGTTATTTAAGAACAAGTGAACACTTGGATGTGAGAGGAGAACTGATACCAAATTTCTGCAGAGCTGCAGAGCAGATATTCTGGGTTTAGTACAAGTTAAACTCAATCGACAGTATTTGTGGTATTATGTTGATTACCACAAAAATCAATTTCGACTCGTCCCTCCTTTTCTTTAAAAAAAGCAAAAATCTGGGTTACAGTGCAGCACTGGAAGTGAATGGGCCCAATCCGTAAACGTTAAAATACTCACTGTTTCAAAATTATAGTCACAAGATGTAAACAATATGTGTTAACATGATTTTAGTGTGGTAAAAATGCTTGCTACTAAGTTATATACAATTTTACAATTTTGTTGCCATGACAACATAATGCTGTAAAGCCTAAAACGACCACAAAATTAAGATTTAAACAATTTTACAGCTCAAATAACATACATGTTTTAACAGAAGAATTATTTTAAGTACTTTAAAGTAATTTAAGTATAGTAATTTAAGTAAGCTTCACATTTCTGCCTTTAAATCCTGCAAAAATTGGCCCCATTCACTTCTATTGTAAGTGTCTCTCTGTAACCCCGATTTCTGCTTTTTAAAGAAAAGGAGGGATGAGTAAAAACTTAAATTGTTTTGTAGTAATCAACATTATGCCCCAAACGCTGTCGATTGAGCTTGTATTGAACTTGTATTAAACCTGGACTACTCCTTTAAGTAGGAAATTCAGCTTTAATTAATCACTAAATGGGATAATTTTCATCTCTCAAAAATGAAAATTCTGTCATCAGTGCTGACCCTCATATTGCTCCGAACCTGTGTTACTTTTTTCTACTGTGGAACATCAAAGAAGAAGTTTGGCAGAATGTTAGGTACTGAAAGCCTCAGTCACCATTCACTTTCATTGCATCTTTTTTCCATGCAATGAAAGAGAATGGTGACTGAGACTAACATCTTCTTTTGTTTTCAACAGAAAAAAGAAAATCATACACATGAGGGTGAGTAAATGATGACAGAATTTTCATTTTCAGGTGAACTATCCCTTTAAGCAGTGATGGGCTGGTTGGGGTGGACATACCTTTGACAAACAGTTCAGTGGTACATTTCTCATCTCCTGCTGTGACTGAATATGCAGCGTCATCATTGATCTGACAGTTGTTAATGACCATTATCCTCTGAGTGCCTTTGTGTTCAAAGATATACCTGCACAGTGAATTCAGTAGTTAGTAACATTTAAGATCCCAGAGGTAGATCCAAAGTACTGAAGTGATGCATGACTTATGATATAATAACATATAATATATATAGATAGAACTAGTGGAAACAACTCAAGAAAAATCTTTAGGTCTGGGGTAAAGAGGAAAATGCTTTTTGCAGAAGTGAAGGATGCCTTTTGTTTGACTATTAGCTACTTTAAACTATTAAAAAGTTTAAACTGACAAGAGAAAATAGAAATCAAATACAAATGGAAAAAAGAGAAATATTTGACTCTTAGACTCTTATTTGTAACTCATTTGTTACATGTAAATCCCCATAGAACACATAAAACCATCGGAACATTTCCAATAGACTACAAATCCCAGCATGTATAAATTTGAATCCAAACAAACATCAGCCTTACTGGGTTTTTTTGTTTTTTCTTCATGATGACAGAGGTCACTTGTTTGGTTCAGATATACAGACTTACAGTATTGAGGATAGGCTGACTTACTTCCTATTACTGTATGATTAACAGAGGAGCCAGAACAGAGCCGGAGCACAGGATGGAGTAGGTGGAAGTGGAAGTTATGGCAGAGAGGTGGAATCACCATTGCATAACAGATAGAACAGATAGATAGACATCATGTCTAGATCAAACAAGGGCTGAAAGAGCTGTTAGTGTCATAGTTGCAGAGTGAGAGAGAGAGAACATTCACATAAACATCATAAGCAACCAGAAAACTGCACTGACCACCCAAATGGCTTTAATTTTGTTGCTCTGAACAACCATGAGAGATGGTGTTTGCAAGAAGCTGCCTTAAGTGTGAGACCTTGGATATTTTAAGCAAATATCAGTTCTGCATCATTGTGTCCCACAATTATTATCTTAATGAACAGCAGCAATACTAATTTACATATATAATACATTAGATCAATATTGCACAAATATTTGACACAGTATGTTCAGTTATCTTGTCTATTTTTTTTCCTGCTATTGAAAATAATTCCAAAATAGTTATCATGTGGTTAACCAAAGCAAGATCAGCCATTCTGTTTTGTCATGACCCACAGACTGACACAAAAAGTGATGCGTCCCATTGCTGTTATACTAAATATCCGCAATCTTGAAACACTGCTTGGCCAATCAGATTAAAGGTGCACAATTTGCTCAACATTTCTAAAAAACTGCTGCTGATCATGAGGATGTGAGTTCACAGAGACAGCTGTCGCAGCTTTATTAAAGTCCTGTGAGGGCAGTGGTGCTGTTTTCCTGTCGTTAAATACAAAGAGCCATTATTGTCATTGTACACTACATTTAAAAATGTAGCTCAAGATCTTCACATTGGACTTCAAACACATAACGTCCTTCAAACATTTCTGGAATTCACATCCGGCACAGATTAATGTTTAAAGAACGTTACGTGTTTGTCGGACATGAAATGATAATGGTTCACTTGTGTTGTGTTGCATTGCTGGCAACAGGGGTAAATAAGGGGTGATTAATCAGGGTTGTGCACATGTGTGTCTGTTTATGTGTCTGAATGTAGTTCTGAAAAATGGCATGTAAGAACAAGAAGTTACATACTTTGGGGTAGGACGGATCTCTTGTCCATTCTTGTACCATTTTAACTCCACAGTTGGGTCAGCAAGGTCCACCACTAACCGAATCTTCCCACCTTTGTCTACCTGATATGCAGGTTCCAATCTCTTAGCAAATGCTGCAGAGTAAAGTTAATGCAGATGAATAGCTGTGATTCAAATGAATCAAATTACGACTGAACCAAGTACAATTCGCTTTTGTATGACTTTGCCACCTTGTTGTATTGTGACAAATTCTCATTAAACTAAGTTGGTCTGAACTTTGCTTGTGTTTTGGATTTTCTTTATTTTTTTTTTTTATAAATTTACTGATTCTTGAGGTAAGAGAAAAAACATGTTTATAATTTTAATACTAAATTAATTTGAAATGGATACATTTGTAGACAAAGGTCTCAGCTAACTAACCATGTAAGGGAACAGGTTTTTATAAAAACATTTGAAAATTGAAATTGATTTACATCAAATCAAAATCAAATCACTTTTATTGTCACACAACCATATACACAATATATAAATTGTATATATAAAATGTACAGTAGGTTGTATTGTACTGTATTGACATTCAGGCTGTCATCATAACTTACATCTTACAGTAATTTGAGTCAACTCTGTCAGACACACTAAAAAGCATGCCATTTTCATTTGATCCATCTAACAAAAGTGTAAAGTCCTTCTTTATCTAACAATGGTGTCCAGTAAAGGAGTTAAGTGATAAAATACATTGTATACATTTTTTTCTGTTTTCACACTATTCTCACATTTCTGACGGAGTTGACAAAATTGAATACTTTTCCATCTTATTATATTTTGGGTTCAATACAAGTTAAGCTCAATCGACAGCATTTGTGGCATAATATTGATTACCACAAAAATTAATTTTTATTTTTAAAATTGCTTAATTCTGGGTTCCAGTGAGGCACTTACAATGGAAGTGAAAGGGGCCAATTTTTTCTGTGTTAAGTCATAGCCAATTTTACAATTTCATTACCATGACCATGTAATGTCAACAAACACTAAAAACCTCAAATGACTGTTAAAATGACAATTTAAACAACTTTTAGCTCAAATAATATGAGTTTTAACAGAAGAATTCATGTAAGTGCTTTTATAAAATTATAACCTTCACATTTCTGATTTTAAACCTTTCAAAAATTGACCCCATTCACTTACATAGTAAGTGCCTCACTGCAACCTTGATTTTTCCTTTTTTTAAAGAAAAGGAGGGATGAGTCTAAATATATTTTTGTGATAATCAACATTATGCCACAAATGCTGTCGATTGAGCTTAACTTGTATTGAACCCAGAATATTCCTTTAAATGTGTGTTGTACACTGGAGACATTTACTTGTTTTCCTCAGTTGAAGCTGCCTCTATAACCTAAACTAAAATGCCAAAATGTATCCCACAATTTTGTAGCTTGCTAGCCTGCTAGCCTGCTTAGCATTGCTTATTCTTATACGTTCATCATTTTATCCTTTGCCATTTTACCGTGAGCTTAATTTTTTCCGCCTTTGTTTTAACTGCATGTATTTTACCACGCGCACCTGTTTCTCTCTTTTTTCTTTTCTTTTTTCCGCTTGTCTGCATCTCGTGTCTCGACTGCATGCATTCATTTTCTCCTCTGTGTTTTACATGGATTATTGCATCAATCTCAAACATCTGCTGATCAGGAACCACATCGAACCACATCAATCTCAAACCCTCGCCGCTCAAGAACAACCATAACAACAACAACAACAACAAAATTGCAGTAAGTCATGACATCTGCTCATGTTATTTCTTCCTGCATGCATGTCACATGTTTACTATAGCTTCTTCCGTAAGCAATGAGGGATTCACATGTGATAAATGTAAGGAATTAGTCAGGTTGACGGAGAAGGTAAATGAGAGCCATGCATCCAAACGCTAGTGGAGGTCCGTGAGAAAGGGAAGCTGGTAGATACTGTTTTGGATGCAGGTAGTACAGCGAGCAACACACACACATTGGTTCCGGCTGTACAGCCCCTGCAGTAGGGCGTTTGGGTGATGCCTCTGCAGCATACTCGCTCAGCAAAGTGACACTACTCTCCGTTCATGTTAGGGTTTCCAATTGATTCTCCCCACTCAGTGATGCACCCACTGATAATCATGTTGAAAGAGCCCTGGTTATAGCAGATTCTATTGTAAGGAACGTGGAAATAGCTACTATTGAATGCAATTTGGGGGCTCGGGCGTCTGACAACAGATCAAATTTACAAGTGCTGGCTAATGCTAAACTTAGATTTTCTGAAATTGTTCTTCATGTCGGCACTAAAGATGTCTGGCTTCGCAAGTCGCAGATCAATAAAGATAATGTAAAAGAGGTGTGTGAACTTGCAAAAATGATGTCAGACATTGTAATATGCTCTGGCCCCCTCCCTGCTCATCGTGGTGATGAGGTTTATAGTAGATTTGTGTCACTGAATGGCTGGATGTGGAGTGGTGTCCGGAGAATAGGATAGGATTTATAGACAATTGGAAGATTCTTTGGGGTGACCTGATCTGCTAAAGAGAGATGGACTCCATAGCTCCAGAGAATGTGCCGCTCTCCTCTCTAGTAATTTGGCTCATAATCTGGGTCCCAGGTCAGGAAGCAGACAAACTGGTTATCCCAAACGTCTGCTAGCTGCCTTGAGATGTCACACAGGTCACATAAATTACAACACATAGGGACTGTATCACCTAGATATCATATAGAGACTGTGTCTGTTCCTCAAACAACCAAACACAAACTTCTCACTAAATAATTTAGATTTTTTTTTATTAAGGTCAAACTTGAAAAAAACAACAACAAAAAAAAAACTAAAGATAAACAAGATCATATAAGATCATATAAAGGTAAGTCTACTAATCATTAGATCTCTTTCAACCAGAGCACTAATTGTAAATGAAATTATTACAGATCATAGTTTGGATGTGCCCTGTTTGACTGAAACCTGGCTTAAACCAGATGAATATATTAGTTTAAATGAATCTACTCCTCCAGGTTATTGTTATAAACAGGAGCCTCATCTGAAGGGTCGAGGAGGAGGTGTTGCTACAATTTACAGTGATGTTTTTGGTGTTCCTCAGAGGACAGGATATAAGTTTAAGTCTTTTGAACTAATAATGCTTAATGTGGCACTGTCAGATATAATAAAAAATCTTTTGTCCTTGCTACAGTATATAGATCACTCGGGCCATATTCTGATTTCCTTGGTGAATTAGTAAATTTTCTATCAGATCTAGTAGTTACTGTAGATAGAGCTTTAATTGCTGGTGACTTTAACATTCACATAGATAGAAAATGATACATTGGGATAAGCATTTATCAATATTCTAAACTCTCTTGCAGTCCTCTTGCACAAAATGTGACAGGACCAACTTATCACCATAATAATACACTAGATTTAATTTTATCATATGGAGTTGATGTTGATACTATAGAAATTCTACTGCAGAGCGATGATATCTCAGATCATTACCTCATCTCTTGTTTGCTGCAATCAGCTAATGTCACTCAATCTACACCACGCTAATGTTCAGGTAGAACTATTCTTTCAACCACTAAAGATAGCTTCACTAATAATCTTCCAGAATTGTCTCACATACTCAGTAAGCCAAAAAGTCTAGAAGAACTTGATGTAATAACAGAAAATATAAATACAGCCTTCTCTAGCACTCTTGATAGTGTCACCCCCTTCGATTAAAGAAAATGTAAGAAAAAAACCCTGCACCATGGTACAATGATTACACTCATGCTCTCAAGAGAGCAGCTCAGAAAATGGAGTGCAAGTGGAGGAATACAAAATTAGTGGTATTTCGCTGTGCATGGAAGGATAGTGTCTGTAGCTACAGACAGGCACTAAAAGCTGCCAGGTCAGCATATTTTAGCAAACTCATAGAAAATAACCACAACAATCCTAGGTGTTTATTCAGTACCATGGTTAAATTGTTTAGGAATAAAGCCTCGACTGAACCAGATATTCCGTCGCAGCACAATAGTAATGACTTCAAGAATTTCTTTACTGATAAAATAGAAATCATCAGAAATAAAATTGGAATTATGCAATTAACTGTCACAGCACCTCAGAAAACAGTGTCTCATAATTTTCCTCATGTGCAACTTCAATCCTTCGCTGTCATAGGTCATGAAGAGCTAACAAAACGAACATGTATGTTACATCCAATACCAACTAAGCTCTTAAAAGATGTATTCCCTGTAATCTCAGAACCTCTTCTTAATATTATTAACTCCTCACTATCCTTAGCACATATCCCACAAACTTTAAAATTGCAGTTATCAAACTGCTTATTAAGAAGCCACAGCTTGTTCCTGGAGAACTGGCTAATTATAGACCGATTTCAAATCTCCCATTTATGCCAAAAATACTAGAAAAGGTAGTGTTCTCACAACTATGTTCATTTCTACAGAGAAATGGTATAAATGAACAATCTCAGTCAGGAATTATGCACTTATCAGAGTTAAAAAAGTCTTGCTCTTATCATCTGATCGCGGCTGCATTTCTCTTCTAGTGCTTTTAGATCTTAGTGCTGCCTTTGACACAATAGATCACAATATTCTCTTGAATAGTCTGGAGAATTATGTTGTTTTTAGTGGACTTGCATTAGAATGTTTTAGGTCTTATTTATCATACCACTTTGTATGTGTAAATGAGGAATTGTCAAATCAAGCAAAAGTTAAGTATGGAGTGCCACAGGGATCAGATTTAGGGCCTCTGCTTTTCTGCTTATGTATGCTTCCCCCGGGAGATATTATCAGGAATTGTGGAATAAGTTTCCACCGTTATGCTGACGATACCCAACTTTATATTTCTTCTAAACCCGACAAAATTTAACAATTGTCCAAATTAGCAGTGTATCAATAAAATCAAAGATTGGATGGCCAGAAATTTCATCTTCTCAATTCCGATAAAATAGAGGTACTACTTATTGGACCAAAAACCTCTAAAAATAAGCCGCTAAAATATAATTTGACTCTCAATGGATGCACTGTTACGTCGTCTTCTACAGTAAAAAAGTAGGTGTTATATTTGATACCAATCTGTCCTTTGAAAATCAAATTTCCAATGTTTGTAGAACAGCTATATTCCACCTCAGAAATATTGCTAACTTAAGACACTGTTGCCGAAAAACTAATTCATGCGTTCATGACCTCAAGAATAGATTATTGTAATGCATTACTGGGAGGATGTACTGCAAGTTCAATAAATAAACTTCAATTGGTTCAAAATGCAGCAGCCAGAGTGCTGACTAGAACCAAGAAATAAGATCATATTAGCCCTATTTTATCGTCGTTACATTGGATACCTGTTAAATTACGTATTCTATAAAATTCTGTTAACTACATACAAAGCTTTGAATGGTCTAGCTCCACAGTACTTAAGTGACATTCTACCACACTATATTCCATCACGTTCATTATGATCACAAAATTCTGGCCTGTTAATAGTTCCTAGAATATAAAAATCCACAAAAGGTGGAAGATCCTTTTCCTATTTGGCTCCAAAACTATTAATAGTTTCCCTAACACTGTTCGGGATGCAGACACACTCACTCAGTTTAGTCTAGACTAAAGACTCATCAATTACGCCAGGCATACACCTAATTTATTCATCAAATCACAATTAGGCTGCTTTAGTTAGGTCAGCCAGAACATTTCTCATAATCTATAACACTGCAATAAATTGAATGGCATCTACGCTAATACTATTCTTTTTGTTTCCCTTTCTCAATCGTTACCAGAGCCGGCCAGATCCAGCTCTGTTTGGTGTCAGACTCCACTGTTATGTGTCGCTGAGTAATGGTGACAAACTACAGCTGGTGCTAGCCAGACATCACTTCAGTCTTTTACGATGGACTTCAGAGGATAAACTGATGCTAACTCCAACTGTAAGACATGGGATGCTTTATATGCCACTGCCTGAACCTTGGACTTAGGATGGACCCCGCCAAGCCTCACCGAAATGACCTGCAGGTTGAACTGCGATGCACCTCACTGATCTCTGTCTGCACCACCTTTGTTTAGTGATGGACTACACTCTTGAAATGGAATACATAGACTATCAATTAATTGCCAACAAAAGCCTTCATCAGCCAACTAGCAAAGGACAATGCAACTATGTGAACTTCTGCAGTTAATCCAGGATGGACTTCAAAGACATTAGTCATTAATCTTCAGTTCATACAAAATCTTTGTTTAAACACTGGCCCTTAACACTTACTTAGTTTACAAAGTTTAATCCATGACTTGCACTGCACACAAATAACTAATTTTGACATTATGTTCATGTTGTTTAGCCAGAGGGGAACTGGCCCCCCACACTGTGGCTGGTTTCTCCCAAGGTTATTTTTCTCCATTAACCAACATCTTATGGAGTTTTGTGTTCCTTGCCACAGTCGCCTTCGGCTTGCTCACTGGGGTTCTAAATACAATTATTATTTAACTATTGAATTATTTATTTTAGTACACAATTTACAATTACACAATGATGATTCTAAGACTTTATAGATATTACAGTTTCATTTTCTGTTAAAGCATGATTTTCTGTAAAGCTGCTTTGAAACAATGTGTGTTGTGAAAAACGCAAATAAATCAAATACAAATAAAAATGACTTGATATGTTGAAGCTGTGACCACAGAAACTTAAACATTGTTTGTTTAAAATATTAAAAATTATTACCAGACCACGTTTCCTACTGTTGCATCCACCATGAGCAGGATGTGAGAAAGGAGTACTCAGGGTTATAGTGTCACCATGACATTGTCTGATTTATTCAGGATTATAAAACAAATCTGACGGAGTTGATGCAAAGTGAGGACACAACTTTGATAGACAGTTTTTATGGAAAATATAATTTAAAGTTTAATTTATGCATATCTTACAGATCCCTACTTTCGATTGATATTTATATTTATGAATTTTTGCATTTTTAAACATTTTGTTTGTCGGTTTAACATTGTGACCTCTTTCTGAGGACAAGTTAAGTTACATGTGCTTCCAAGTATAGAGCATGCATTTTAAAAAATTCTAATGAAATTAAAAAAAAAAAAAAATGCCCTGAGTATACACATTTCTATTATATAGGAAATCTTGATTTTTAACATAAAAATGACTTTTGTATTTAAGACATGCTTTGTCCCTTATCTCAAGAATCAGTGAATTACAAAAAGCCAGTATATTTGAATTTAACAATAATTAACCCAGAAATGAAAATTCTGTCATTATTTACTCACCAAAATGGGTTAAGATCTCAATTCAGTATGCTATTATTTTCCCCATGGAACACAAAAGTAAAAACTTTTTGAAGAATCATTACTCTTGTAATACACTGACAGTCCAAAATCACCAGGGGCTGTCAAGCTCCAAAAAGGACAAAAAGCGACATGAAAGCTGTCCATACAACTCATGTGATACATTCCAAGTCTTCTATACTCATTCAAATGCTTGAAGAACAGATCGAAACTGTAGACATTATTTATTGATAATCATCACCTCTGCCAGATTCGAGACAGATTTCTGTCTGTTCCTTTCACAAAGCTATTGTACTTTCAGAAGACTTAGAATATAACATACATGGTGCTTTTTTTGGGTGGGTTTCTTGTTCTTTTTGGAGCTCAACAGCCCCTGGTTACTATGAACAGTCATTGTATGTGTAAAGAGCTGCTTTATAATTCTTCAAATTTTTATTTTCTAGGTTCCACTTAAAAAATAATTGCTTACTGGCTTAAAATGACATGAGGGTGAGAATTCTGCCATAAATAATGGCAGAATTGTCATTTTTGGGCATAACATTTCTTTAAATTATGGTATATTATTGAGCAAAATAACACATCTAATTAAGTTTTAATAAGCACCTTCACTCTTCTTCTCTTCCTTTTTGGTTTTCTTGAGTCTTTTCAGCAGGCCTCTGAGATCTGTGATGCCATACATAAAAGCAATCTTCTCATATTCATCGGGTCGAGCATTTTTCAAAATCTCCCACACGTCCACTTCAGGAGTTTCTTCTTGCTTGTGCTCCCTGACACCACAGAGCAGTAACACAGTGTGAGGTCAGAGGTCATCGCTAGGGCTCTCGCAACATGTAGTGAGGAACCAGATTGCTATCTAGGGATGTTCACTGTCTTAAATATGAAGGTGCTGATAGCCTGAGGGCTTCTGTCATTTATATTCTTTCTCTATAGTTCCTCAAGACATGTCACACAAAGAGATGGGCTGCCTGTGTCTTTGTATGTCAATGGTGACAAGTTACAGGGAGAAATGCCTCATCCAAATTTTAGATACAGGGTGGGTAGGATTGTATGATCAGGGAAGGTACGCACTGCTTATATGACAAAATGGATAGTTGGGGACAAGATTGTTATACATTTATTTATATTATAAATAAAAAAGGCTCTCTTGGAATTTAGTGATGAGCTACTACATTTCAGTTTAGCTTTTTGATTGGAAAAGATATGGTCAGTGACATGGGAAATAATTATTTTAAGGTTATCATGTGGGTAACACATGTGGGTAACACATGATCAGGGTTTATAATGAATGTACAACATAAAAAAAGAAAAACAAAAACCAATAACCTGAATATACTCCCTAATAAACAAATAGTATTCTCACTCTGTTCTACAGCTTAAACTGTACCCATCTCTTTGGTACTTGTCTTAGTTGTCTAATCTAATATCATTTAGTGAAATAGTTAGGTAAGGTTTTTCCATTAGTTAGAGGTCAGGGGTTATTACAAGTGAATAGCATTGTTATAACACGATTGTTACACATGATCAAGGTGTGAGGCGGTTATATTAGTCATCATCAGCTTTTGTCATTCAGCCCCTTTCTTGCACAGACATTTTCCTGAATGTCCGGATGCTCGGATATAGAAAGAGCAACAGTATTATTTTTTGTTTTTTTAATGTGTGTTTCAAGTCTGTAGTTGTTCAGGCAAGTATTAAGAACACAGTTGTGGTTCTTGTTTTCTTGAATATAAATCAGAACAAGTTCACATTAACAAAAGTAGCGATAACACTATTTCACAGCTTCATCTAGAAGTGGTCCACCAACTGCTCGTAAATGAGTGGAAAATGGTGCCTTTCCATCATTTCTGAGCATTGCTGAAACTTTTATGAACGCTGTTATTAAATAAAGTGTTACCAGACTACAGTAGGCCAACACTCTTGCTTTTACAGCTCCTATTCAGTTCATGCTTATAATACTACAGGATTATAATACTTACCAGTGGTACGGTCTAATGGTTTTATTACCTAAGGTACTAACCTGCTGTTTCTGAATGTGTGGGGGAGAAAAAGAGACAAGCCAAAATAATTTTCCAATTGTTTGGTCTGTTATGCAGGGGTTTACCTTTGTACTATATATGCCTAAGAAAAGAACTCTAAAGCAAAACTCCACAAGAGATTTACTTTTCTGCAGAGACAAAAAAGGACCAAAACTCAACAAAAAAAAAGGATGGTAAAAGATGATAATGTTTCTGAAAACTATTCAGATTGTGGTATGTCATTTGTCATGTTGGCAACAGTATACATTGACGTGTTTGTAATTAAATCATTATATGTTGTCCACATCACATACTGTAAAAATGAGAAGACACTTGAGGCATTATTTGATGTTCCTCAGGAACCCTTTTGAAACCTCTAGGCACCATTTTGGAAATTTTGTGCTATTGCATTGTATACTCAAGGAACATATAATTGCCTTGTATAGTAAGTGCCCCAAAACCTTTCCTTCATGGTGAACTTTAGAGATCTCGGAGAAACAATTTTTTTCTCCAAGTTCCTTTGTGTTAGTTCCTCAGAGAACTGCCATACTTGAAAGGCATACACTTAAGAAAAATGTGGTAACCTGCAATTGTTACCTCAGGAATCTTAAAAATGACTTTCACTGATGGAACCTAATGTATTCAGGATGATTTAGTCATTTTAAATAACATTTTGATTTTCTGCTTTCTGATGTTGCCCAATGAAGCAAAATTCAGACAAAACAAACACGTTGCCTTGGGTATCTTTTAATTTTTACAGTCTAGAATAACTAAATATTTTTAATGGTGTGTTTAATGGAGTGTGAACACTACCGTTTGTTGCCACGTGTCTGATGCCACAATGAATGATATGAAGAAATGTTAATTTAAAGAGTGTGAAAAGATACTGTTGAATTTTAACAACAGTGTAAAAGAAAGAATGTAGAAGAAGACACCCCTGTCAGGGCTTAAGACAAAATGGAAAGAAAGAAAACAAAAACAAAACAAAAACAAGAAAGAATTGGTCCCTGGGGACCGGACTGGAGTTCTCACCTATGTTTGAGAAGCCCACTAAAGTCAAGCTCGCCTGCATCATCCTGGCCTTCACTGCTGTTATTAACAAGAGCAGATTAATGGACAGTTAATCAGAAACAATCACAGGTATCAGAATCAAACAATGCTAAAAGAACAACGCAAGAGCCTGCAATATCTACATTAGTTCCAGACTAATGCAGGATTGAGGTGTACACAAAAAAACTTCCGCTTTGTGGCCAAGAGCAACAGCACTGGCTTTGGGCGAACTGATTTGTGCACAAGCTGTCAAGAGTAATCCTAATGGTCTCATGACTGATTCTCCCAGTGTTGCTGCAATGTTACTGAGCAGTTACTTTGGGAAAGCAGTATGAACCTGGATAGTTTGCGTTGCTTTCTGACACATTGTTGGGGTGGAAGTTCCCAGTGCAAGCATTGGCCTTTGAACTGATTTTAACACCTTTGAACACATTGGTTGGATTGTTGTTTGGCTGACAGGTTGATTTGCTGGTAAATATCATGGTAGTTAATGGAGAACATTCTGGTTATCCAGCCCATCATCAAACCATGTTATACATCGGTTTGTTGAGGATTGCAGGCACAGAAGTCCAGTTTTAATCGATTAAACATTCACAGAGAGGAATCTACACTTCTGTCACTGTTATGTAACATTTATTCTGGCAATGAGTAATACAAGATTTTCAAAATCAGTTGGAATTTAATTTGATTTAATACTGAATAATTCTTTAGATTTTCAAACATCGCTCTATGTATAAAGTTTGAAAAAGTTATTGGATACAATTTTTATCAAATATCATAAAATACAGAACTTAGAAATGTTATAATAAAAGTTTAAGAATTAAGTTGTATACAGCTCTGGAAAAAAATTAAGAGACCACTGCAAAATTATCAGTTTCTCTGGATTTACTATTTATAGGCATGTGTTTGAGTAAAATAAACATTTTTGTTTTATTCTATAAAGTACTGACAACATTTCTCCCAAATTTCAAATAAAAATATTGTCATTTAGAGCATTTATTTGCAGAAAATTACAAATGGTTAAAATAACAAAAAAGATGCAGTGTTTTCAGATCTTGAATAATGCAAAGAAAACAAGTTCATATTAATTTTTAAACAACACAATACTAATGTTTTAATATATTTGATGGAATAACCCTGATTTTCAATCACAGGTTTCATGTGTCTTGGCATGCTCTCTACCAGTCTTTCTCATTGCTGTTGGGTGACTTTATGCCAAAAATTCAAGCAGCTTGGCTTTGTTTTGATGGCTTGTGGCCATCCATCTTCCTCTTGATCACATTCCAGAGGTTGTCAATGGGGTTCAGGTCTGGAGATTGGGCTGGCCATGACAGGGTCTTGATCCGGTGGTCCTCCATCCACACCTTGATTGGCTGTGTGGCATGGAGCATTGTCCTGCTGGAAAAACCAATCCTCAGACTTGGGGAACATTGTCAGAGCAGAAGGAAGCAAGTTTTCTTCCAGGATAACCTTGTACGTGGCTTGATTCATGAGTCCTTCACAAAGGCGAATCTGCCCGATTTAAGCCTTGCTGAAGTATCCCCAGATCATCACCGATCCTCCACCTGATCGTCTAATGGTTAGACGGAGACCTGGAGAGGTCTTCAAGCCACACTGTCTCGCACCCACTGTGAAATTTGGTGAAGGATCGGTGATGATCTGGGGGTGCTTCAGCAAGGCTGGAATCAGGCAGATTTGTCTTTATGAAGGATGCATGAATCAAGCCATGGATGAAACAAGCCACGATGGCCTCCACCAAATTTCACAGTGGGTGAGAGACATTGTGGCTTGAAGGCCTCAAACACATATCTATAACTAGTAAATCCAGAGAAACTGATAATTTTGCAGTGGTCTCTTAATTTTTTCCAGAGCTGTATATAATAAGTAAATATAACGTTGTTTAGGAATTAAACAACTGTTTTATTGATTTTCCAGCCGTTTTCATTCATTTCTCTTAACAAAAGTTCATTTTTGCTGGGGGAGGGTAATACCTCTTTACCTTCTTTTGAAAGCTGAGCGGATATCAATGCTTTGAGACACCTCTGGAATTTCTGGAAAAAAGGACAGAAAAGGAAGGAATATGAAAAAAGGATAATTTGGAAGAGAGCACCCCCGGTCTTAAGTAGTTGTGTTGAAACAGAAAACAAACCTTTGACCTCCAGGTCAAAAGAGCAGCTATCAAATTTGTCTTTGTAGGTGACCTCACATCTGTAATTCCCAGCATAATTGTCCTTTGCCTTGATAATGTGCATTTCAAAGGTATGAATCTATTGCAACGAAAAAGAAAAAAAAAACAATGTCAGAATAACAATAGGAAGATTATACGAATGGCAGCATAAAATATGTCGAGTGAAAGGCATCACCTTCGTAAAGCGATCAAAAGACTCTTTTAGCTGCAGGTGTTTCCCAGTCTTGCTAGCCAGATCCATCCACTTACCCTTAAACCATTTAATGGTCGGTTTACGAAGCAAGTCTTTGGCCTCCACCTTAGCAGTGAAGGTGATATCACCACCTTTATGACAAATAAAACTGTTGTCTTCAGACTGCATATAGTTTTGTTTTATTCATGTTCTGAGGTAACTTTAAGATTTGCATAAAAAGCTGAGAATAAATAGAAATCTTTAAAACCAAAGTGTTTAAAGGGGTCATGACATGCCTTTTTTTTTTAATTATTTTAATGTTCCTTGAGATTCGCTTATAATATTAGTAAAGGTTTTTTGCACAGATTCAGTCACATATTTGTAAAACATGATAATTTTCCACCCTCACTCTGACCCTTGTTCAGCAACGCTCAGTTTAGGTGCTGCTTCTCCTTTAAGACTTGACAGGTTCCTACAAATGCTCTTTTGCAGTGAGGAGAAAGTTGTGAGTTCTGAAATTTACAGTATACTTTTATGTTGAAAGCTCAATTAAAATTTGATCCCTCATGTCATGACCCCTTTAAGAAAAAAGAAAATAATAAATAGTAACCACATGGAAAATGGTTTGTTCTTACACTGAAAAAAGTGTTAACCTACAATTGTTACATCAGTCTAACTCATAAAAATGACTTTCGTCGGTGTAACCTAATTTGTCAGGTTGATTTAGTCAGATTAAATAACATTTTTGACTGTTAATTTAGATGTTACTACATGAAGCACATTTTTAAGGTTACCAGACAAAATATTTTTACCTTCCAGATTCAGTAAATAAAACAATTACAGACTAGACCATAATAATACAGTTATAACATCTGCTGCATGTACTGACCTACAGTGATGGAGCCACTCTGCGGCTTTTCAATCAACAGAACTGAGAGGGGCTGAGTCTCAATCTGCTTGTCAGTTTCCTCAGGAGGCTGCCCATCCCCCAGAGACCACACTGACCAATTAGGAGAAAGAATAAACTGTTTATCTCACTCATACATTTTGGTAACTTTATAATAACTTCCATAAACCACATTAACAAATATTATATAATAATTCATTTCATTAGATAATGTACATTGAAATATGCAATGTTAAGAAATGTCACTAAAGTTTGAATTGCATGTATTTCCATCTATAGTGATATGTGAATGTACATTATCTGATATATATGTACTACTGATCTGATAAGCATTATGCATAATACTGTATTTGTTGATGACTTTGAAAGCTATAATAAAGTAATCCCATTATTTTACAATCAAATGCCTCTTGCACTCACTCACTTGTCTGGACACACTCGCATAAGTTCTCAACAAACACATAAAGACACATCATAAACGTGGCAACAGAGCATTCAGCAACATGGAAAGCATAAAGACATTAAACAACACTGACTGATCTTTTAGGGGGAAAAGAGAAAAATGGTTAACATATACACTGTAAAAGTTGTGTAGCAAAATCACTTGGGACAATTCACAAATTGTTTATTGAGATTTCACTGCTCTTTTTAATAAATGATCAATGATGAGTTAAAATTGTAATCATATTAATCATAATATATAAAGTGCTATTCATTTTCAGATGGAGCATGAAAAAGCAGGTGATCTCCAAAATCTCATAGTTTCCTTAGGGATTGTGGCGTTCGAGGTAACTTCTGCCTGTAGATCATGACACTGCTTCTAGCCAAATGTACCAATGTGTGTTTTCTCAGGTTCCATCTGGCCATTCTTTGCGAGAAAATTAGGCATGTAGTATATTTGTTTTATTATGTTACTGATGCCCGTATTTCTGTTGCTTTCTAATGAAGTTAAAAGCTTCTACTGAGGTTATTGAATTACCTGAGTCCTTTCTTCCCCTGGTTGACTCAGGGTCACTATCATCTAAACAGAGACAGAAAGAGATTTACAGCATTTTATAATTAATAGTACTGTAAAGTCTATTTGGACAAACACACAATAACAAACAAACATACATATAAACACAGTGACAGATTGTTAACGCCATGACGTGAAATTTTGCCATTATGCTCACGTCGTTTATGTTGGTCTGATCTTATTGTTCTGTTCATATCTTCTTTTTTTTCTAAATTGTTTTCAGGAAACCTTTTGTTTCATGTATGGACTTTTAAAGTGCTTTTTGCCATTTTGAAGCTTGACAGACTCAGTCCCCATTTTATTTTATTATATGGAATAGAGCGGTAATTCATTTCTGGGTAATTTTTTCCTTTAATTGTGGTCCCCTGCATTAAAACTGTTTAGGACAATTACTAAGAATTAGTAGGCTAGTTTGCAAATATAATTACTAAAAATATATATATATATATATATATATATATATATATATTTTTATAATGTTAATACTGTAGCATTTACAATGCATTTGCAGTGACGTCATAGAATTACCATCTACTATACAGAGAAATATTAATGTATGTGTTAGACAATCTTGCACCAACAGTAAATGTAAATACACAGGATACAAGGCTCGCTGTCTACTCTAAATAACCGCATCCTGAACCTGTTCATTTCAGATTGCTCGAAAGAACAGAAGCACACAATAATTTAAAATTAAAAAGTCTGGATAAGTAGTTCTATGGGAGCTTCTACGCTATAAATATTATAAAGCATTAATTAGTTAAAGACTCTTACTAGGAAGGTCAATAGAAAGTTTCTTGGGTATGTTGCCATCCTCTGTGAAAGAAAACAAAATATAATTCATCAGTATCTGTTTTTCTGAGGGAAGGAATGTTTGTCGGCCTCAAACACTTTATAATTAATGTAAAGGAATGTTTTGGGTTCAAAACAAGTTAAGCTCAATCAACATTTGGTGCATAATGTTGATTACTGCAAAACAATTACTTAGACTCTTCCCTTGTTTATAAAAAAAAAAAAATCACAGTTACAGCAAGGCACTTAACAGAAGTATATGGAGCCAGTACATAAACATTAAAATACACACTGTTTTAATCCACAAGAAGTAAACATTACGACATGAGTTAACATGATTTTAGTTTAAATAACTAAAATCATTACAGCTTTTACCAGATTACAGGGTTTACGAGCGTTACATCGAAATGACAATTCAGTTGGATTTAATTTTGCCACACTAAAATCATGTTAACATATATGTTTACATTTTGTGGCTATATTTTTGAAACAGTGAGTATTTAAATGTTTATGGACTGGTCCCATTCACTTCCAATGTAAGTGCCTCACTGTAACCTCGATTTTTTATTTTTTAAAGAAAAGGAGAGACGAGTCGAAATACATTTTTGTGGTAATCAACATTGTGCCGCAAATGCTGTTGATTGAGCATAACTTTTTTTGAGCCAGAACCATTCCTTTAAACAGAATTTAGATGAAATACCCTAATAAACTAAACTTCACATTCATTAAAGTGTGACAAAGACAATAAACAAATATGGTTGACACAGCGCATACAGTATATAAGCATATTTTTATGTATATATATATATATATATATATATATATATATATATATATATATACGGTATATACACATCAGATGTCTTCAACATCTCTTCCTTTATATGGATATATAATTATATATCAAACAGTATAAAGGGTTTAAATGCTTGTAGGAATGCATTGTGTACTTGACAAGCATTAAAAGCATGTGTGTTTGCACAAATAGGTGAACATGAAATATCAAGCACTTAGCACTTTGTACTTTGAAAGTCTTTCTGAGTCAAATCAATGTTACTGTGTTTTTATCGTCCTCTTAAGATCCATTTGCTCTGTAAAACTACACTGCAATTTTCATCACAACAACATTAGTAAACAACTACACTGATTTGATGAGGATGGGTCATCTTGGTTATCAACCTGTTGGGGGAGGAGGTGATGGGGTGCTGGCCATGACATCACCATCTTTATCTGAAATAAAGGTGTGATTGACACATACACCCACCTATCACTGAGCTCCATGTCCAGTCATAGACCAACACAACATACATTTGCCCAGCAGAACGTGATGGATGAACTTTCATTTAAACATAACCCCACTCCGAGAAAAAGTGATGGAATGCTTGCAATGAGGCCTCAGTAGGGTTCAGTGCAGTGTAGGCATACATGTGACCATTTTGAAATGAAACTATGACAAGTATGACACGTATGAATGGTATTTGACTATGGTACAGTATGTCTGTATAAGGTATTTAAAGAAATAGTTTGCCCAAAAATAAAATTCTTTAAATAAAAATCTGTCATTTTTTGCTCACACTTATGCTGTTCCAAACTCCAGTGACTTTCTTTCTCGTGAAGTCTTAAGATCCCTGCACACTTCTCTGAAATCGAAGAACGAAAAGGTGTGACGTCATTTAAAAACAAACCTTGCCCAAATTAAGGTGTTTTTTGTTTGTTTCGGTGGTTCATAACAGCTTGCCGGGGCTAACTTTCAGAAAAACTTCTTTCCGGCTGCAAAAACCTTCTTACGGCCATTGGTCCACGTCATCGGTAGGTGTGACAAAGAGCTCCTCCTACTTTGAAGCCAACAGCTAATTCCTGTTCAGTCAGCTGAGATTAGTCAACATGAACATGAGTTATTCACGAACTGGTGCAAACTTACCTACATCTGTACGACCGTTCGCGAAGAGAAATTTTCCAAAAACGTCATGTGATTTTTGTTTTTGTTTTGTTTAATTAGTCTGTAAAGGGAATCAAATCTACTCAAATACTCTTAAGTGGCCACTCACTCATGTGCCATCTGTGGCTGAAAGCCATGCACACATCTGCCCAAAGCAAGAAATGCCTATCATCATTCTTTTGTCTGTTTTCTACCCATTAACGCTCATACCCGATAACATTGTCATCATAAATTACAATAAAAGAGTGTAGTTGGCACATATTATGGCCGGGCATAGCATGTTAGCATATTAGCGCCATTAATGCACAAGGTAAACATTACAAATTACACATTATCTACTTCATATAGATTACTTTAAATCATCGAGTAGTTAAAACAGCTACTTTTAATGATCTTAAGTGAACTCTACTCATAGAATGAGGCATGAAGTCATTGGTAACACATTTTATTGTTATAATAGCTGATGTTTTACATGTAGTCTTGAGCATCCTTATATTTAAATGTACCTCTATATGCCTCCCCAGCGGTGTGGCCTGTGTCTGAATATTTGCAAACAGTATGTCATTGTTCAGCTGTTTCTAACTTCTTTTTGGCTCTGACCAAAAAACAAAGAAGTACTTCGCCGTGAGTGTGCTGAGGCCTTTAGGCAAATTGAGTACCGCTAAGTGATGGTAGGATTTTCATTTTTGGGTGAACTATCCTTTTAAGTATGTAGTGAGATTGGAGTGCATTTTGCATGACAGAAACACTATGTTTACAAGCACATGCTTATCTGATGAACTGCCAGGCCAGGAAGCAGCACACATGTGGATGGAAGGAAGCATGAGGTCATTTTTGGGCTTGTCAGTGAAACCCATGAGCATTATTTTGCAATACAAAGTGAAGCACTGTGGTCTAACTACTGCAAAGAATACCAAGTTAAAATGTGATTTCAACAGAAACTCAGCTCCCGCAGCTTTAACAGACACTTGAATGATGTCTCACAGACACACACATGTAGGACATCAAGTTTGATTATGAAAGCCTCAGAGAAAACAAGGTGAATAAAATGGTCAAACGCACATGCATACTTCTCCACAGAAAACGCATATTGACTGACAAGTATACTTCATATCTTCCACTGGCATTACATTTTTTTTAATTATAACAACTGATAAGTTGTTGAATGTTATGACCTGTGATTTAGCAACACTCACCAGGGACTTGAGGTGTGCTGGGTCCCTCTTCTTTTACCTCACTCACAGGCACCTCAGCCTCTGTCGGTTCTGGTTCCATCGGCTCATTCTCTACAAGCTCGGTCACTATTGGCTGTGTTTCTGTGACCTCACCTACCACTGGCTGTTGTTCAGTCCCCTCAGTTACTATTGAATCTGGCTGAGGCACCTCAGCAGGTATGTGCACTGCTGCCTCAGGAAGCACTGGCACTGGATCTGTGATAATCACTATGGCCCCTGTGTCTTTGGTTGCCGCTATAGCCTCTGTACAGCAAACACAACCGGGCTAGAGCAGTAAGACTTCAGGAAGCCAGCTACAGCCCAGTTATTTACACACGCACACACACACACACACACACACACACACACACACAAACACACACACATGCATAGATGTAGAGTGACAAGGCTGGCCAAATAAGTGCATTACAAAACAAAGTCAAACACAATGTGCATATGCGATTTGATATACAATTATGTTTCTTTGTTGAAGTGGTTATGGCTATCCAGGTGTAAGGTTGAATATAGGCCACTGACCAGAGATCTAGTTACAGATCTAGTCACTGTACACCCATGACACATTAAATCCCAAAAGAAGCAAAGTACTACAGACTCAGCAAGTATCTACCAGTGTGCAGTCATTAAAGCAGATCTAGAATATTTCTTTAACCTGGTCCCAACAAATCATGTTTCTACATCTACATTTTTGATTAATGTTTTTTACATGGCTCTTTGTATTTATTGTGGCAGTTTCCTACTGAAATAAAAACTAGAGGTGCTATGAAAATAATTGCTTTTATTCACTTTCACACAAATCACGAGTAAAATGGCAGATTATCAGTTCATAAACACATATTTTTCACCCTGTTCCTCACACAATGCAAACTTATGACATCTAAACAATTTTACTATATTGAATGACATATAAGGCGATACATTTAACATTTACACTACATAACCAGCTGCATTTACAAGCTTATTCAAGCACGATTGAAGCGAATAACTTGAAGTGTGAGTCCTGAAAAGCACGATACGTGAGCTAAAAGTGTAATAGAAGCACCACAGAATGACGTGGCTGTCTCAGCAATTGCATTTTATTTTTGCTTTTGCATTTTATTTCACTATCGGTTAAGTTTAAGTTGAAGGATTAGGGTATGGAAGTAGGTTTGGATGATTTTAAACTTGATAGAGAAAAAACTTTAAAGAAACTTGAAACATTCTTGCTGCAGGAATACTTTGCTTCTTTTCATATACTGTACCTTCATATCAAAGAGCTTCATACACAGATGTACATTAACTCAAGAAATTCCTGCCATCCACAAAGTACAGCAGGCATTAGTATGAGCGCAGGTGTGTGTTAAGATGTGGACCAGCACAGTGTTTGTTTGTCTGTGTGGATATGAACCTATTAGGCCGTACAGTTTGTGGGTATTTCTGCATAAATGTGCCATTTGTGAAAAAACTGTTGTAGCACAAAGAGGTAATTTGGTGTAAATTTACAGTGGAAACAAACCAATGACACTCTCACACACATTAGGTAAGAGTGCTCTGGGTGAACACAGAGAAGCAAAAGAAAACAAAGAGAGGAGAGAAAGAAAGAATCCATGTATCATTCATTCATTTCTCAATTAGGAATTTAAAATCGGAAAAACAAAAAAAAAACGTATTTCATTATTCATTTGCAAAACCAATATTAAAAAACAAATAATGACTTGTTTTTCGTAATTTCAATTTAATGCTCAAATTAAAAATAGGAAATTGAAAAAATAGCCATGGGACCAGGGACATATGGCTTGAATATTTGATTCGCACATACGGGTGGATCTGAAACGCCCCTTTCTTCTGATTGGTCAACCTGCACCGTCGTCTTCCTCAATGCAGTGAGACAGAATAAAAGTTCTCTGCTGTTTAATTGTTCAGGTGAATTCGTCTTAGTTAATATTAAATTCTTTACCATTTATTCTCTAAAACTCGCCACGTTTATTGCAGCTGAGCTATCTCTCTCATCAAATAGTCAGATTTATCAGACAGCCCTACACATAAACCTGCTGTCTTTGACGTTGCTCCGGTTTGAAAAGGCATGGTTTTAAATGAGATGATGAAAATAACCATACATTCAGAAGACTATTGAAGCATATGCCTACATTGTAAAGACATAGACTTACAGTTAACTATGGGGTAAAGGTAGTTTTAGGTTCGATATTCGATGGATATACGCTTATGTTGCGCAAGGGACCGTCTGAAAACTCCCACAACCCATAAATAAAACGTCACTGGCGTCAGAGCATTCATTTATTTGACTATTGACTTGCATGTTATAGGATAACAAAACAAAACATTGTTATTAAAAAAAAAAAAAAAGAATCACAGGTTTTAGTACATCACCAGAGTGATGGCTGTGCATATGAGTGTACAGTATTCACTTATGGGGAAAAAAAAATCACTAAAATAAACGAAAACATAATTTTCACATTCCAAAGGTTGTAGTAAGTTCCCAGTGGGCAGACTGACTTACTACAGGTGAGATTTTTACAGAACGTCCAATAATTTGAGTTGTATTAGATTATTTTAAAAATGAATGAACTAAAATTCACCCAAATGTTATTTTCACATTCCAAAGGTTGAAGTTAGTTCCCAGTAGATAGATTGAATTACTACAGGTGAGATTTTTACGGTTAGTCAGTCTATCCACTGGGAAGTTACTATAACCTTTGGAATGTGAAAATAAAATTTTCAGGAATTTTTGTAATGTTTATCATAAAATAACCTAATACTGTACTCATATTATTGGATTTACTGTAATAATCTCACTTTTCGTAAATCAGCCTATCTAATTATGCTAAAGGAAGTTTATGAATGCTTGTCTCTCAAAAGCTCGACCAGTGAAATTAAAATCAGCATTTACACATAGCCTTCACATTTGTCTGATAATAAAAGGCACACAAAAATGCCACGTATATGACCCAGCAAGTAAAGGCCACCCATATTCCCATTCAAAAACTTGGATGTCGGAATTATCTGAGCTTGAAATTAGCACTCTTTGCTGCCATGTAAATAATTATTGTCTTATATTAAATATTAAATGTAACAATATCTTCCAATTTATTTGTTATTATTATTGCTTATCATTTGTTATTTACTGCTGTAGCTGTTATAATTCACTGGCATGCTCATCTGTCTTGGATGTGCCCTATGTTAAGTCTGTATATTCCCTGAACCGCATCTTGCTTTGTTCATTGCACTGCAATATGTGTGTGTGTGTGTGTGTGTGTGTGTGTACGTGTTTATACTACATTGTGGGGACCTAATGTCCGCACAAGGATAGTAAAACCTGAGATTACCGACCTTGTGGGGCCCAGCCAGCTTATTAAATGGCTTTTTAAACACACTAAACAATGTCTTTTTTTTTTATGTAAAAATGCAAAAAGGTTTCTGTGAGGGTTAGGTTTAGGGGTAGGGTTAGAGGATAGAAATTATCATTAGATCTGTATAAAATCCATAAAACGCATTGAAGTCTATGGAGATTCCCCACAATGATACAAAAACAAGTTTGTTTGTCTGTGTGTGTGTGTGTGTGTGTGTGTGTGTCCAGGTATTCCCTACGTTGTGGGGACCAAATGTCCCCACAAGGATAGTAAAACCTGACATTTTTGACGTTGTGAGGACAATCAGTTCCCACAATTTCCCCAATGAGGAAAACAGCTTATAAATCATACTAAATGATGTTTTTTGAAAATGTAAAAATGCAGAAAGTTTTCTGTGAGGGTTAGGTTTAGGGGTAGGGTTAGGTTTAGGGGATAGAACATAAAGTTTGTACAGTATAAAAACCATTATGTCTATGGAGAGTCCTCATAAAACATGAAAACCCAACGTGTGTGTGTGTGTGGTGGTGTGTGTGTGTGTGTCGTGGCTATTTTTCCAATTTCCTATTTTTAACTTGAGAATTAAATCGAAATTACGAAAAACAAGTCATTATTTGTTTTTTAATACTGGGTTTGTAAACGAATAATGAAATAAGTTGTTTTTTGTTTTTCCGATTTTAAATTCCTAATTGAATATGAAATGAACGAATGATACATGGATTAAGATAGAAAGGAGCGAGGTGATATAATTGAAACCTACTTGTTGGGGTCTTCTCAACTGAATTCTCAGATGGGGTGTCACCAGGGGCAACATTCTCTGAGTATGTGACAGACATAGCAAAGGAATACAAGGGACTCTTTCAAAGCATGAAGCATCAGCAACACACACACACTGACACATACATGTGCTATAGGAAAAGAGACAGTACAATATACTCACATACAGACATATATATTATACACTGAGACATTTATATACATACATGTATATATATATATATAGTATAATAAATGTCATCATTACACACACATGTCATGACAAAGGAAATGGAGAATGACCCAAAAATTTCTGTTTTGGTGGGTGAAAGACAATGATATGATCTCTGAAGCATGAATAAGCATAATTTTAACAAAATTGCTAACAGAATCTTTAAAAATGTGTATAGTCCTGACAAAATGTAGAGATTCTGACTACTGAGCTGACAAGGGAACATCAGTGGCACTTGTGATTGCTTGTAATTACTACTGATTCACCACATACCTTCAGGCTGGCCATCATCTGTCAGGGAAAAAAAAGAGAGGAGAATAATATTTTTTGTTATCTCATGCATTGACATTCATACATTTGAGTTTATTAAGTATCCACATTTTGGGCACTGTAGCTACTATAGACAAATGTTTCACAGTACAGTGATATGTGCTTTGTCTGTCTCAGTGTAAGCATTCAGTTTTCACTAGGGGTCGGCAGTATTGTGTTAGTCCTGGTGCATATGTCTAGATGTATAGGAATCATAACAGTTTAAAGAGGGGCACAGTATTACACTAAACCCAGCAGAGCATGATGAAAGGGCCTATTGTGATTAGAGGAGTTAAGGAAAGGCGTAACTGGATCAATGAGTGAATACATCTCTTGGAATGATAGTTCTAAAATAAACCTGCTGCTTCATTTATAGATTACCATAGCATGGACACATGATGGACACTTGACGCTTTCTAGGGACAACTTGCAAATGATCTCATCTTCAAATCTTTTAATTGGGGCCTGGATGGCCTGATGCTAAACTCAACACTGAATGGAGGTTATTTGTATTTAATAGTTAGTTCTGGTCCATGAATTTGACTGGCCAAGCTGCATTCCAAGAGCACTGATATTTGTATTCTGCTTCTCTGTGTTCGTGGCTTTTGATTCATCGTTTATTTTGATTTCTTTCCCTATTTCGTTCAGTAATCATCTCTGCAGATTACATATTTATGCCAGTAGGTGGTGAAAAATGAGTTGTTTACTACCGAAGCAATGAAAGTGCACGAGAAAGATTCTGAAAAAAAGAAAAAAAAAATGTTAGAAAACTAAAGTTAAAAAAACTGATTCGTTCACAGTCACCACTGGTTTAAAACCGAAGTTAGTATTGAAAGCAGTGTAGAGAGAGTTTGATTCATCATTTATTTTAATTTTGTGCACTGATTCGTTCAGTAAACATGTCTGCAGATTACATATTAACGCCAGTAGGTGGTGACACATGAGTGTATTTTATGCTGAGTGAACGTTTGAATCATTGACTCAACTGATTCTTCAGAAAACACAGAGTGAAAAATTAGTTCACTTAAAAGATAAAAATTTAAACCAGAGTTAGTACTGAAAGCAGATAGAGTTGATGTGTCCCTATTTCACAAGGTGTGTCCCGGTGTCCATACAATTCTCTAAAAAATTCAATTATATCCCGAGTTCAGCTGTTAAGCTCACTGATTTTTTTCTTTCAAATTTCCTTAATGTACTTTAGCTATTGTCTCTGGTATCGTTTGCATGCAAGGCACACTGTTTCTTCACCATTGCATGTTGATTTAAAGATACTTAAATTCTATTCCTTCAGCAAATCAGCTTACAGTGTATCTGGTTACCATGTCTATTTTAGATTTTAAATTTTAGGTTTCATTGTTGTGAGTACTGTGAACCTGACACAAAATTTCAAGCACAAGTTGTACATTATACATGCAATATGACTTCTTATATATAGAAAAAGTATTAGGAGAAAGTAAGGAGAAAGTATTTAAACATTGAATACACACTTCACCTTTAAATTAACTCTAACTAAGAACTCCAACAAGTCTTCTGAGCTATAAAGGAGCAAGCTATAACATTTTCCTCTGGGTTATTACATAATATAAATGTCAGCAGCTTTGTCTCAGCAACCCACCTTTGTTGCCTTGGCACGGGCTGTTGTGAATTCTGAGAAGGTGCCAGCCTAGGCTGAGCATAGCGATCTGTGTAAACTGCTCTGTGCATGACCGCTCCATTCCTACCCCCCGTTATCAAGAGTCAATGTGAGGATTCTCCCTGTTACAAGGCCAATGTGAACACCTGTGCGCCTCTTCTCATTTAGTCTCTTGATATTTTTGACATCTCTCAGCTTTCAGCCCTCTATTTTTGTTTGCTGTCTCTGTCAATCCATCTGTCCTACTGCCATTCCTGTGTATTCTTTAGGTTGTCGTTCTGTATAGTCTCTGTTTGCATTTTGTCATACTTTATAGAGGTTCCTGTGCACTACAGTTTCATCATATCTTGTCATTTCGTTCCTGATTTGTGCCTCCTTATTTTGGATGGTTGGTTGTCTTTAACTCGCCAAATACACTTTTTTTTTTTTTCTTCTTCTTAGAAATCATTTCTGAAGTGCTGAGAGATAAATTAAGCTTGCTGACTAACCCTTGGTGAGGGTATTTGCATGTAGGGTGAAATGTGTGTAATTTCTGTCAAATTGTAAAAAATATAGAATTTTGTTTTTAAACAGGTCTCGTGAACATTCTCCTCATCTTCAGTTGATCGAACACACAGACAGTCCTGCCCCAAACTCAGGCCATTAGTTGAGCCAATGTTGCAATGTTGTGACACTGATAGGGATGTCAAACATACAGAGCAATGTTTTAATAGTGCCACAGAGCAACAGTGCTGACACTTTCCAGGGAATCAACCTTCAATACAGATGGCATAATTATAGTTGGCTCTGCACATTAAGGTGTGATAGAGAAAGTGTTTTCAAAAATTACACACTTCACCTTTAAAACTTATTGGAGATCAAGAAGTTTCTTTGGAAACACCATGGCATCACCTTTTCATTTTTGTTTTGTCTTTCTCTCTCTCTTTGTCTGCGGATGGTGACACCACCAGGTCAGGTCTTTGGACACTTCAGGACCAATTTGGAAATGACATGGATCCTTCCACCCATTAAAAAGCCATTTATGCCATTTATGTCACAGACGAGCTGGCTGCAGTGGCATTCTGTCAGTTTCAAGATCCTCTCTGTCTCATCCAGCAATAACAACAATTCTGAAGGGTACTGTTTTACTGTCCCAGTACAGCACAACAGTACGCAGGTATGTTCAGCTGTCCATGCTGCTGGCGTGAGGACAGACAGGCTCATGTTGTCTCCACACAGCCAAACTGTTGTCACTTCCACCTCCAGCTTAATACAGCTCTTTTAATTCAAACCCCATTTAACAAAGAGCACTTCAACTACATGACAATCTAAAGTATTGCGACATTTTGTTATCACTACCAACTTGTTTTTTGCAGCAGATTGACAAAAACTTAAATTGAAGGTTCAAGCTGAAGTGTGTAACTTATATCTATATATATATATATTAAGAAAAAATTAAGTTAATTCAATATATATTCTTTGAAAAACCAAAAATGTCAATAACTTAACCTCAGTAACAATTTTGCTATATTAGTAAATTTTACTTGTTTTTAAGGATGTTAGGGTATTTTTACTTGAAAACAAGACAAAAACACTGATTAAGCTAATTAATTTTGCAGAGAAATGCATTCTGCATCTTTAAGTAAGCCTTTGGTAGCTTTATTTCCCTGAAAAATATCAACACACACGATGCAGTGTCCGAATACCCATATTCCCTGAGGTGCTAAAAGATCAATTTTAACTTGCTAACTACCCTTAGTGAGGGTACGCTTATGTAGGGTGAAGTAAGTGTCACAGTCACCGTTCACATGCAAAATGAATTACTTTTTTTTTAAACAGGTCTCCTGAACATGCTCATGCCATTAGTTGAGCCAATGTTGCTTTGTCACGCTGATAGGGATGTCAAACAAACAGAGCAATGTTTTGATAGTGCCACAGAGCAACAGTATTGACACTTTCTGGGGAATCAACCTTCAATATAGATGGCTTACTTATAGTTGGCTCTGCATATTAAGATGTGATAGGAGAAAGTTTTTTCAAAAAAAATTACTCACTTCACCTTTAAAACTTATTGGAGATCAAGCAAATTAATTTAGCAGTGAACTGCTCTCTGCATCTTTAAATAAGCCATTTGTTATTTCCATAAGAAATTTATAGTGTGGCAAAAACAGTATGCCAATGAAGTAGTATGTCCGAATGCTCAGTATTCATAAAACAGTAAGCGAAAAAAAAAAAAAAATGGATGACCTGCTACTTAGAGCAAGATTCTGAAGTGTGGATCGACTGGACACTTTGCTGTCCCATAATCCCTTTTTTTTTAAAGGAACGGTGTTGAACTGTGAGTCAGATGGTGTGAAATACTGTATATACCAAGAAAGCTGTTTCTTGTACTTAAATTAAAGTTTATTATTTTTGCTGTTGTTATTACGTCATATATTCGGATCACGGGTCAATACCCACATCCAAGGATGAAGTATGTCTGGAATCTATACATACTACTCGCATTTATACCTAAAGGACGTACTGTTTTAACTACCGAGAAGGGTTTCCTTCATCAAATACAGTACAGAAACTAACAGTATACAATTTCAGACGCAAGGTCTGACAATGTGATACTATTAAAATGTTAACATTGGTTCAACCATTGCCGTGAGTTAAGGGGTGGGACAACCTGTTTGCATAACCAGTGGAAGACAGGGGGGAGTGTTTGTGATGCTTTATTCAAAGCAGTCCTTTTTTCCAATTCCATTTGGTGTTACTAGATATGAAGCACAGAAATGGCACAATTCACCTTAAATATGGGTGAGGACACAACTTGAGAATACAATTTGAGAATACATCTTTCTCTTTTTGTAAATTATCTCCCAAAACAAAGTATTATTGTACAAGCCCTGCTAACTTTGTTGGCACAGAGACTGACAGAGAGACAGACAGCATAGAGCAAATGGCAGATTGAATGTGTTGTTTCTCTCAGGGTGAGGAAAGAGTGAGAGTGATTTATACCACCTATTTGGTGGAAGGTGAGTTAATAGAAATGGGTTTCCCTTCACCTTTAACCTTTTCTGTAAGTTACTTAGCAGTCATGGGGCAGTTAATAACCCTGATATGAGTTACAGTACAGTCACAATGACTGAATTTCACTGCCTACCGTGCTGAAAGAATAAAATAAAATAAAAACAGCTTAATGCAGGTCAGGCTGGTCTGTTTGCTGTTTTAGGGGGGTTTTGTGAACTTTTCAGCTAGCCAGACTGGGAGACCAACTGAAGACCAGTGGCTCGGTGACCATCTTAAACCAGCTAAGACCAGCAAACCATTTTAAGATGGTTTAATAATTTTTTTCCCCATCAGGGTATAGATATACCAATAGGTTTGTTTTGTTCCTTTGTTGTTTTCCCGAGGGATGCTATTTGTGTTGCGGTCATATGTGGCAGTGGCAATGGGTTATAACCTCCATCCTCTGATATTATTTATCACAGAGATCAAAGTTCAAACAAACAAGAGCTCAGGATTCTCTGCTTGATAGAGACATTTAGTCACTGGATGAAAGATAGGAGGACCAGAGATAGAGAAAGAGGGTGATGGGGATTAAAAGTCTGCTCATTCTGAACTATTCCCGGGGTCTGGAATCCAGTTCCCAGAGGGTCCAGCCCTATTCATCCCTCATCCAGCCTTTTACAGCCTGGAGTCTGTGATCCACGGCAACCCCAACCTCTCCTACCATCAGCTGTTCCCTCAAATTTATGAGAACAATCGTTTTTTTCAAACCAACATAATCACAAAGTCTAATACTCTTTCTCTGTCCTTTCGGGGGTTATTTATGGAAGACATTTGAGTGAACCCTTACAGGAATTTGTCACAATCTAATTTTAAAGTTGGGATGTCATTTCAAACCACACAGTTTAATATTGTTTTTGTTATTTTTTGTGGTCTTTCACAGTAACCAATTAGAAGCCTTTGTTTATGAATCTAGAAATGATCACTCTTAGATATTTGAGGTAGGATGTGCTTGGTTTTCTTTGGCAGAGTTAACCCTACTTTAAAAAAAAAAACAACAACATCTTAATCCAGCCTATGATGGTTTGCTGGTCTTAGCTGATGTCCTAGGCTAGTCTGTTGGCTGGGTTTAGAGGTTCTTTTTTTTTTGGTGTTGGTGTAACGGGAACCAGCTGGTACGTGATAGCTGTGCAGTGTGTGTAAACCTCACTCCCCTGGCCTCAAGTGGTGCACTAGCAACTGACGTTAGAGGCTTTAGCCTCCTCGTTAGCGCGCCCACCTCCCATGCTGGCGATGCTGGTTCAAATCCCACTTGGAGCGGGTCAAGCAGGCAGGTTACACAGACCACCTGGCTAACCACCTAAACCTGCTGAACACCAACTTGGCCAGGCTGAGAGATCACCTTGACCAGCTGGACCAGAGAGGGGACCAACTAGACCATCTTAAACTTAGCTACGACCAGCAAAGCAGCTGGAATCAACTACAAGTTCCTATGGGATTCAATCACAAAATACATGTTCTCAAAACATCCTGAAATGTTTTATTTTTAGGCCACCAAAATCATCACTACCAAATGGATTAAATTTATTGTGCCTGTCAACCAGCAGCTGTGCTGCATGTCTGCAAACTATCCACAGAAATGGATCGTACTACCTTGCTCTGTTTATGGCCATGTTTTTGAGCATCATCAAAATAGCTGCCATACCATCAATATCCCAAATCCCCCTCATTCTGCTTCATAATCCCCATTGTCCAGGGGTTGACATAGACCAATCCTGAAAGACCAATCCTTTGGGAGTGCCATCCTGAGAGGATATGTGTAGAGGCAAATATTAAAATATGAGTCATTTCCAGAGGGAAGATAAAGCCAGACCAAATATCAAATATAATGCCACTTGTGCTGTTCACAAATGATTAAATCTCTTTAAAAATTAAAAATTCCATCATCATTTACTCACCCTCTTGTTGTTTTTCCATTGGAAAAAGGAAATGTTGGGTAGTATGTTAGTCTACAGTAAGTCACCATTCACTTTCATTGCATCTTTTTTTAATTGCATTGAAAGTGAATGGTGACTTAGGCTGTTATGCCAAATGTTTGACCCAAACACTCTGTTGTCTTCCATGACAGAAAGAAAGTCATATGGGTTTGGAACAACATGGGGGTGGGTAAATGATAAGAGAATTTTCATTTTTTGACAAAGTCGGTCAACTAAATAAAAAATAATCAGTTCTAGAATCATAATAGAATAATTCATGAATCACATGAGTGCAATGACACAATGCTGCATCTTCATATTTCTCCATCCATCTATTAGGCATTAGAAGCCAATCTCTATATCATCAACCCTGAAATATTTCTCCATCGGAAGGGGACACCCCAACCCTCCACTCTCCACTGGGCTATCAGCATCCATCAGAGATGCCTCTGCCACCACAGTATGTATCTCAGTGTCTTGTATCTCAGAGCTGGGTAAGTCAGCACCATTTCATACTCAGAATCCAGCACAGCTCAGCTGCCTGTGCACTCCTAATCGCCTTGACTATGTGCCATCCATCATAGCAACAGTCATGACAATGTTTGCTTTTTATAAAGCATTTTGGATCACCTCATCATCATCCAACACAAAGTCAAATCCAAAGTCGCTCTATCATCACAGAGCTTGTGGTGTGTGCTAGGGTCACTTTGTCATGCTCATTAGAGTAGGGACGCAAAAAAGCAATAATATTAATGCAAATACAGAGCTGATTCTGCCTACTGCTACAAACTCATGTATATTATAGTACCATCCGTATAGGCAGTACACTGTTTATTTCATTTTACGCAATGCTCACTATGATGAACAATACTTCACAATGTTCTACAATGTCATACATAAAAATTGTGCAGTGTTAACCAGCCTTAAGTTTACATTGTATTTCTGCTACAGTATGTTCATCATAGCATGTGCAGTGTTATCTTGGGATAAACTCACCAAGTCACATGCATTGTTTGTGCAAATCTCCATGGCTTATAAATTTGGCTCTGACTCCAGTTAGAATCAAAAAAGGTGGAGCAAACCACATAGTGCAACTTATTTGTTATGAGCATGTTTGTTAGTAAATGAAAACTATATATTGATATGATAACACTTAAAACTTTTGTTTTATTTCTTGATTTGGTCGTATAAATCTCTTGCTATCCTAAAACCATCCTTTTCTATCTTTTGCTGTTTGAATGGCTGTTTCTCCACCAAACTACAAGATTCGCAGTGTGATGATGGACAGCATCTGATTCTCACCTTTCTTTGTGGGCTCAGGCATGTTAAGCCGTTATCCGGTGGACTGGGCACCAGTCTGAAGGGTTCAGGGGCTGCAAACCCTTGGTCACTTGAGTTTGTGATGGGTTGTCCTTAAGCAAGGGGGTGTTTGGGAGAAAAATGAAAGCTGGAAGTGAAGAAAGCTGCACCAGAGACTGTGGCAGTAAATGAGGATGAGTCGAGTGCAATGCAGGACAGTGAAGGAGAAAGGTAACAGATCTGAGGGTGATTAACAAATGGGGTTTAAATAGCACTCATCCTGGCCACTCCTCTCTCTGTTTGATAATGAGGCCCAAAAACATCTATAACACCCTCCCTTCCCTTCTCCCCTAAACTCCTGGGGATTAGATGTGTCTTGCTCTCCCCAGTCTCCTCACCAACTGGAGTCAGACAGGGAGAGGGGCTATGGCTAATGGTGGTAAGGAGAATAGAGGGTATTCTGGAGTTTCAACACTACTGTTGTTGTCATACAGAATGCATTGCTGTGTTTAAAGACCTCATTAAATTAGAATTGGAGCTTTGTGTCTTTCAGTCCATGCCTGTTTGTTTTGAGGCTGTCTATATGCTAGTATACTTCTAAACATTGCCAAAATTGCATTTAAAATAAAAGTTTTTCTCTTCCGAAAATGGACACAAAACATGATGACTAATCTTGCACACACTGACATATTACATTTTTTGTCCAAAACAACATTCTCTAGAATGAGAATTTTCCTCTAATACTACCAGTTTCCAACTAGAAATTGAGCGCAACAATACCCGCCCAATTCTTCTGCCATCTGGGTTTTTTAAGTACTTTTCCCATTAATTTGTTTTCTACTTGGATTTCATAAAAGAGTTCTAAGCCATGAACAAAATCAATCAGCTCCAAGGTAAATCACAATGACCGCCCAAACTTTGATCTTAAGCAAAAAAGCGTAGGACAAATATACAAAGGTACTTGCCGTCTTTTATGAAGGAATGAACTGCCATCCAAGCATTGCAGATAACGTAATTGTATTAAAACTGATGGAGGAACATACAACTATTAATATAAAGAGGTTGATTATAAATATACTGTAGATTTAACATATTTAAAGTATATTCCAAAATATATGTTGTTTAAGAGTGATGGAAAACCTACTCAGTGCTTCATGGGAGTTGGCGGACGCTGCATAGTTCTTGTGATGCACTTTGTTTGCTGCGATTCTTTGATTGGTGGATCTCTGCAGATCATAAGATCACCAGGAATTCTGCTATTAAACACACTTTAGAAAATGAAGTTGGTATAATGTGGACTGATGGTTTCAGCAGAAGCATATCCCATCGATGAACAACCTCAGAGCTCACGGTTGGTCTGTTTGTCTTTAAAAGTTTAAAGTTATCCTTAAAAAAACTATTCCCCTACGGGAAAAAAAATTATGGGATTTTTACTTACGGAACCAGACTTTTTCTATTAAGCGTTCATGGGGTCTTAAACACTGTTAATGAAGTGCTTGTAATGAAAAGACTACTCTGCTAATGGGTAGCTGACATGACATGTCAAGTTGTGAAAGCATTGTCTTCCAGTGAACCTTTGTCCCATGTCAAGGTCATTCACTGTAGTTATGGGCATTTATAAGGCAGTGAAACACATAGGACATTACTGGGTCTTTCTGTCATCCAGGGCTTCCCAGTGTTTAAACCCCACCCTTTCACTAGAAGGGCCGCTGGGTGATATTTATGGTGTGAAAAATAGGAAACATTTACTTCACCATCCAGCCAAGTGTCAGAGACCAGTGTGATCTAAAGTGGATGAGGGCCAAGTGTGGTAATCTAAACTACCAGGACTATCAATTCTGTCAGATGCCTGAGCTATGCTTTTATAGTCTATTATTAGAAAACCATCCTGAACTCTGACATTAAGCATAGCCAGTATGGAAAGATGGCAGAAGTTTGGGATTGTTGTCATTGTCAAGATGCTAATTAACCTGTTATCACTTTAATTCTTGCTATAAATCAGACCCTGCTGCTTCTCGTAGACATGGCAGCAGTTCACACAGTGAGGCCTTCGGGCTTTGATGGGTTCAGAGAGCTGCCTGTCTGATTTTTAAAGCAAAATTTAGGCATCACCAAGCTTCAAGATTCCATGAAAAGGAAACAGTTGTATTTCATTTAGTGTTTAGTTCATAATTCAAGAAACATACAAACAAATGGTTTCAAATAAGAATGAAATGATGAATGGGTACACTGTAAAGTAAATTTGTTCATTTTACTTAATTGAATTGTGCAAACCCATTGCCTTAATTCACTTAAGTTTAACTAAATTGTATCGCATTAAATAGAAGTCACAGTGACTAAAATACTCCTTACTGTGTTCCTTACTTATTCTGAGCCACAGTTACTTAAGGCAAATAAGTTCTGTTAACTAGATTCCATCTGTAATCTGAGGAAAAGTGGCAGTGCTCTCACTAACATTTTTAGTAAGGGTTAGCCTACTTAAAAAGATAAAACTGAAGTAATGTACAGTATGTGTTTCCTTTTATTCACTCATCCCTGTATCACTGAGTGCAACTTGGTTACTAAATGAACTTTCACTATCGTTAGTTACTCAATCCTCCCATGTTCGTATTATTAAAAAAATCTTGCAACCAAGGGAACTTAAATTACCTGAGTTGATTCAAATAAAAAAGTGTCTTGTCAGCTTTACTTAATCCATTTGTGTTGCTACAACATGAATACTTCTTGTTCTGTAAAATGGGCAGAGAATTTCTAGTTCTCAGCCTGCTTTGCATGGGACTTGACAGGGAGAGTAAATGTTAAAATGAAGTGTTATTTTATGTCTTTGTGCAAGATGAATATAAAGGGGGAGACTTGTTAATGTTCAAGTATTTGTTATGTTGACATTTAGAAAATTTCTGTTGTTGTAGTTTTGGGGTTACATTCATGGTGTAAGAGTGGGGCTTGAGCATAGGTTGAGGACCAGTACATTTAGAGTATGCTACGTAGTATGTATTGCTTTGTCCATTGAGCAATTAATGTGCTAACTATAGCAAGTGACCAATTTGCTTCCTACCAGCATGTACTGTATTTAGTTTACTACCATTTCCTGTCACTATAGCTAGCATATTACTAAAAGAGTTTTTTTAAAGTTATTTTGACATGTTTTGTTGGGTTTGCATGGTTCAGTTATGTTCCCTCTACTTAAACAATTCAAGTTAAAATTGCACAGTGATTTAAATTTAAGACAACTCATTTCAAACATGTAGAACCACTGGCCATGACTGAATCTAACTCAGCCAAAGAGTACATTTTTTGAGTGTATGCTATGGTTAACAGCAATAGTTCCATAAATAAATCAATATTTAAAATACTCTGAATGTATTTTATTGGTCCTCAACCTATGCTCAAGCTCCACTTTTCACCATGATGGTAACCACCGAATACATAAAACAAAATCTCAACATAACAAAGCATTAAACACTAACAAGTCTCCCCCTTTATATTGATCTTGCGCAAAGACACATAAAATAACAATTTTAACATTTACTTTCCCTATCGAGTCCCATGCAAAACTGGGAACTAGAAATCCACTTTATATGGCACTCATACAAATCAAGTTATCTTAACTAGGGATATCTGAGTAACTAAGGCATTGTACCCAAACAGTAAGAGTAACTAGATACACATTACTAAGCAGGGCCAGACTTTCGCACAGGCTAACATGGGCTGTAGCGCAAGGCCCTGTGTTGCAGGAGGGACCCAAACAGTGTGTGTGAGAAGTTCGGAGTGGAATGAATTTGCCTGAGGAGAGTTTTTTCTGAATGTCAGACTGTTTTCTCTCACTCGAAGACTGTTCCGATATCACTCCATCACGAGCATAACATACATGTCAACTAATTAAACGGTCAGAAAGAAAGATGGATTGTCAGACATTATAAGAAAGAGAATGGTAAAAAATGCTCACTGAAAATATCAAATGGTGAGGATTTACACAAGTGTGGGGAAATAATTACCACAATCAAAGATGTATTGGAATTTGAAAATACATGGTCAAAAGCATGACAAAGTGCTCCGTTCACAAAAGGAAAAAGTAAAGGTGGGTTAAGGCTCTCTCTCTCTCTCTCTCTCTCTCTCTCTCTCTCTCTCTCTCTCTCTCTCTCTCTCTCTCTTTCTCTCTATCTCTCTCTTTTAAAAAAATATATCATCATACTTATACAAATTGCACAAACATGCACAAAAACAGTAGGCTACATTAAATTTAACTATAATGACCTAAGCGCCAACTATTAAGGTTATAATTTTTTTTTATCAGGGATTAGAAATTTTAAAAAGAAAATTTGCTGAAAAAAATCATTTCCCATCATGTCTTATGAAGGGAAGTGTCCATGCCATACATGCTTCTATATTTGTGCCCAATTTAACATCTGATTTGAAAGATTACCATTTTAAGTTAAAATGTTTAAAATAAAATAAGAGGGATAGGTTAGCATACAGTTGCACATTAAGTCAAGTCATCAATTGTATTATTGTTTTTTTACAGTTTTACAGTGATTGTTCATGGTGACAGAATTTTAATTTTAGGGTAAACTATTAATTAAGCTCCTCGTTGAACTGTGCACATTATGACAAAAATTGAGGGATCAAAAGGTAAACTTATCAGGCAGTCCCATATATAGCACCAAGTAATGTTAGATTGGTCTTCTGGGTTAGTAACATAATACATTGTAAGCCACAAGTCTTCTTCAGGAATTTCAGACTGTTCTTGAAAGACTTAGATGGGAATTAGTCAACAGTCATTCTATAAATAGCTGTCATGCTGTATTTACAGTACATGTGTTCCATTAACAAATGAATTTGAAATTGCACTTAAAATGGTCTGTGTATTACGTAAGGAGGTTATGAATGGCATGCCATAGTCTGAATCCATAACAAACCAGTGCACTGTAGCCAGGGTTGGCAGGGTTACTTTTGAAATGTATTCAATAACAGATTACAGAATACATGCTGTAAAATGTAATTTGTAATGTATTCTAAATACTTTGGATTACTTCTTCAACACTGGTAGATTTTTTCACTTGTTTTGACTATAAAAACTCTGCCAGTACAGTAAGACAAAATACACATGTTAAAAATACATTCTCTGAAAAACCTAAATATCTTATGCAGTGTTGTTTCTAAAACAAGATAAATCAAATTGATCTTGTTTTAAGGATTTTTAGATATTTTTTCAGGAAAATAACACAAAACTTATTATCAAGAATATGATTTTTGCCCTAATATCAAAGGTCTTACTAGAAAAAAAGAAATTATGATCTCACGTGAATTTTCTTGATAAAAAAATATGATCGTGTCTGGTAACGTGCATGTAAAATGGCTAGAAATAGCATTTTAGCTTAGCATAAAGCTGACAATTTACACAAGGTTTATTTCTATTTCTTCTGCTCCAAACGTACTTCTCTGTCTGCTCGTATGAATGTAACACATCATAAGAAAGTGTTTCACCGCTGTTCAACTGCACTTTGGATCGCATCATTTATATGTATAAATGTTTTCCATCTGAAAGGACTAAATATTAAATGAAACAAATAAAATGCAAAGTAATCTCTTCAGTAATCAAAATACATTTGAATTTAATAATTATTTAAATTGTAACTGTAGTGGAATACATTTATTTATATTTTGTATTTTAAATACGTAATCCCATTACATGTATTTCGTTACTCCCCAACCCTGACTGTAGCCCTTTGTTGCAGTGTTGCTTGACCGAGTGTATTCTGAGTATGATTTTTGGCCTTTATTGGTAGCAGACGCTCAGTTGAGGGGCTCCATTTATAACTCTGTGTGTACAGCAGGGTGTTGAGGAGGTATCATGTGGGCCTGCCACAAAGCACACCAAAAACCATTTGTACCAGACTGCTGGGCAAGGGTTCATGTCATCCATGGGGATTTTACTTTTACGATTACTGTGAAAGCTCTGTGACAGACAAGAAATGCACAGTGGCACCTGCCTGCACAGAAGCTCACACACACATACTGTAGTGGCCCCAAAAGTATGATCAATGCATAGGAAACAAAATATGAAACCAAACCTAGCAGCATCTGCAACTAATGATGTCAGTGAATGTATAAAGTCTGTTACCCCCAGTACACTCAGGTGTCTGAGGTGACAATCAGAACGTGTCCAAATATTTTTTGTCCTCATTTTCAACAGTGCATCTATCAAACATATTTTTGTGAAATGTTTTACTTGTGCAATCTTTCTTAAAAAAAAAAAAAAAGCCACTTTATTTGAAATGACGTTCATGCATTTTTATGTGACTTGAGTGTCAGAATACTATTTGGGGCCACTGTATACAGGAAGAGCTCATACAAAGAAGAGATCTACTTTACAATTTCAACATCTCATTAAGATTCAGTACATTCAGTAAACCACAAACTTTTCCCCGTGGAGTAGGGAATGCTTCAGATGTAGTGATCCATTATGGAAAGAATGAATCCAAGCTGCATAAATAGATTCCACTCTGTGAATAAAAGAGAGGTTGAGGGATTATATAGAACAGAAAGAGGAAAGCAAGAATCTGTGTGTTCCAGTGGGACACTATCAACAGATCTGGGTCCTCTTCACCCTCTTCAGTCATCAGTATTTGCACTGCACTGTGAAGATAATGCCAGTGAAGATAATGATCCTCAACTAGACAGCATGTTCACAGTGGTCCCAAAATGTATGTGGACACTTAAGCCACACTTACAAATGTATAAATTAGAAGAAAAATACTGTATCAAAGAGATATTTATTTTGAAGAAAATTTTTCACTGAAAAAAATTAAAGGAATATTCCAGCTTCAATACAAGTTAAGCTCAATCGACAGCATTTGTGGCATAATAGTGATTACCAGAAAAAATAATTTCAACTCGTCTCTCCTTTTCTTTAGAAAAAGCAAAGATCGAGGTTACAGTGAGGCACTTACAATGGAAGTGAATGGGAGGTCTACAAGCAGAAATGTGAAGCTTATATATTTATAAAAGCACCTACATTCATTCTTCTGTTAAAACTCATGTATTATTTGAGCTGAGTTGTTTAAATTGTCATTTTAGAGTTTTAGGGTTTGCTGACCTTACATCGTCATGGCGATGAAGCTGTAAAATTGGCTATAACTTTACACAGAAAAAGTAAGTGATTTTATCACACTACTAAATAATATCACATGCTTTTATTGTTGTTTTTTGCTGCCACTGTTAGTTAATTGTTGTGTGGTGATGTTAAGAGCTCATCTTTTAACTTAATGAGGTTTGCTGATTGATACCGTTATTGAGGCTTGTGTGTTAACGGTTGAGGTCTGTTGTGTGTCTATTTTAAACAACTGTACTTACTGTCTTGCCTTGCAATACATATCTTTCTTCAGAGGCAAAAATTGCAGTTAATGTCATGTAAAAATATTTAAAACCACATATAAGATTGAAATGGTGACAAAATGAAAGTTCTCGCATTGCGAATTGATTGTTGGCTGAACAAGAAATAAGTAGTTCTCTCAACAAGTATTTTTGCATTTAGTGAACTAACAAATTCAAATTGACCAAACAAAGCAATGTTACTGAGGACAATTATTAAGACATTTGCTGAGAGAACTCAAAAACCATGCTGCATCATGTTGCCGTGATTGTTTCACTTTGCTCAACAATTCATTTTTTACAGTGAATATTTCATACAACAACAAAAAAATCACACAAAAAAAAGTTGGTTAGGTTTTAAATTATAAAACAATAGATATACTATTCAAAATTGGACACTTTCTGGTCGTCAAATGAACATGGTTATAGTTAATGTGATGATGTACTGTATACACATCGTCACTCTGCTAGGACACCTGTGTAAATATACAGTATCTCCATCTTAAGACATGCAGTTAGATGTCATTGTAAACATGGCAAAAAAGTGGTAACTTCTGAGAAAATGTTTAGGATCAAATACCATATGCATTGATTTTATCTAATGCAAAGAAATTCATGCATTTTTACATGTGGTTTAAGCATCCAAATGCTTTAAGGGACACTGAAGTTATATGTATATAAAGAAAATACATTTAGAAAATTCTGACTTCTAATGATCCACTTTTGTACAGCACATGGAAAGATGGTTGATTTAGTGAACAGCATTATTAATTATTAGTGACTGATCATGGCCACAAGTTAAACAGATATGTATCTACAGTGCTTTTATTTTTGTCCAATATAAACATAGGGAAAATCAAATACTGTATATGTTTCTCCACAAACATATATTCTTTCTCAGCAACAGCTTCCTCAAATAAACAAAACACAACAGTAAAATAATGACAGTCTAATCCACTAAATTAAAATCTACTATAGCAACAAAACAGTGTAGCAGCATTGCCACCCATTGGGGACTCATAAGCTGTACAGGAATAAGGAAATATTTTATAATAGTTTTTATTTGTTGTTTAACCTTAATTTTTTATTTGAACTTTTATGAAAAATGCCTGCTTTTTATGACTGGTAAAGAAAGAAAATCAAGAGACATATATTATATTATTGTATAATGAAAAAGCTTGACATGTTTTGAAATATATGTATATATATATATATATATATATATATATATATACATATTTGTGTATTATTTAACAAGCCATATGTTTATTATTCAAGAGATTCCTTTTAAATGGATACAACATACAAAAAAACTGCAAAACATGCATAAAACATGTATTTTAGAGTCTGCTATATAAAATACAACATCATGGCTGATTAGATTGGCACAAAACACAATCGACTGGTGAAGCAGGAACGAAATAGAATCTAACTTTAGCATTCTACTGTTACCAAGCCTATTAAGTTGCCATAAGAATAACACATTTTGACTGTAACACACTGGAAACAAACAGAGCCATGCTCTACAACACGATAATAGCAGTCACTCAGCTGTCATTTAGATCCACATGGTGCATTCTTTATTTCATGTTGATTTCTCAAAATTGACAGAGTAGCAACACTGAACTGGTAAGTTCTTTTTCACTTTAATGATCTCTCCCGAGCGTGAGTAATTTCTCAGGGCACAGGACATTTTCTGACAGGTCATAGGCATTCGGTTGCCCTTCCTCTGCCCCTATAACTCTGCCACTCTCTCCTTGTGCCTGGCAGAAAAGCAGAAGACACCAGCCAAAGCTGGCACCCAGCTCGCACAGTGAGCCATGCCTGGGTCCTCTAGCACTTCAAACAGGAAGTGGAATAGATGCAGCATTTTCCCTGCAATCATGAAAACAGTTGTGGTTGAACATTTTTTGTTTGTTGTGTGTGTGATTGAGTGTATTCAGGTTTGGCTATACTTGTAAGCCATATATCATAAGTCATAAGGCCGTATGATTTAATAAGGTAACACTTTATTTTGATGGTCCCAAATAGATATTTAACTGGCTATAAGTGACTTATCAGCTGGCTTGCTATAGCTAGTAAACAGTGTTTCAACAATGTTTCAACAAACATTCAGTAGACTTTCAGTAGCCTGTATATATATATATATCTCTATTAATGACCTATTAATAAACTGATGTTCTCAGCAATAATATAAGTAGGTCATTAATAGAGATCTATATACAGGCTACTGAAAGTCTACTGAATGTTTGTTGAAACACTGTTTACTAGCTATAGCAAGCCAGTTGATAAGTCACTTATAGTTAGTTAAATATCTATTTGGGACCATCAAAATAAAGTGTTACCTTTAATAATGACCTATGAACAAATATTGTGAAAAACAGTAAAAAGCTCAGAAATTGGTCAAATCAAGTGGTACTTTAAATCTACTGATATCAACCAGTTTCTGTGAGGGTTAAGTTTAGGATTAGGGTTGAGGATTAGCATCTCATCATCTTTATGAGCGGTAACACTTTAAAAAAGGTTGTATACATTAACATTAGGCAACACAATAGTTAAAGGATTGTTTCAGGTTCAAAGCAATTAAGCTCAATCAAAATATTTGTGGCATAATGTTGATTACCACAAAAAATTATTTAGACTTGTACCTCATTTATTAAAAAAAAAGAAGAAGGAAAAATTGTGGTTTCAGTGAGGCACTTACAATGGAAGTGAATGGGTTCAGTCCATAATGTTAAAATGCATATTGCTTCAAAAGCCACAAGAGGTAAACATTATATGTGGTAACATGATTTTAGTGTAATATATAATAAATATAAATATAAAAATAACCTTATTGTAAAGCGTTACCAGATAATTTATCTATGAAATATGAGATGTCCTCAAATCATATGAGATATGAGAAATCAAAGTATGTGTATGTGTACGTATGTGTATGCGGGTGTGTGTTGTGCATGATGGGGTGGGCAGAGTCCTCTGGAAACTGTCTACCATAAAACAATGCACAATTGAGCCTTTATTATGATACATCAATGGTGAACACAAGACCAGAGAAAATGAGGGAGGACTGAGATTCTATTCGACAGTTATGGGCAGGACGGACTGCTCCCGAGCTCCAGTTCCCCAAGGTTAATTCTCATCCTAGATAGCATCTAAATAAACCACAAAAGCAGAACTGACCTTTCTCTGCAGGTGTAATGCTGGCACATGATTCAGCACTTTTTTCAGATGTTGAATGTTGAGTTAAAGGCCTCTCTGGTCTGTTTAGGGCATTTAAATCTTACGCGTTAGAAGCACTGTGAAGGACTGATGACTGATTGTGTACTTCAGCAACACTGCAACTTGTATCACAATCCGTATATGAGTCAGATCTGTTTGCTTCAGCCAGAGATTCCATGACCTGTTAAAAAGAGTAAAGGGAATTTAAGATAGAAATCAGGTGCAAGAATGGCACAAAGGCATATAAAGTGTTGGCTAAATTGTTCACCTGCTGAGCTACAGGTGCAGAGAGCTACAGCTGGGACTCTTTTTGTTCTAATGCATTGCTGAAATGTTCTCCAGGAGTGTCCACAACTTCACTAGTTGATATGGCACAGAAAAATCTTGCTGCCATTGCATTACAAACAAGCATTAGTGTCAATCAACAGAAGATGATTTTATCTTCTATGTGACTTAAGCTTCTTTCTTACTGTTTTCCCATAGGGATTTCCTTCTAGATTCCTGTCTGCAGTGCTCCTCAAAAATGTACACTGGCAGCCAAAGGTTTGGAATAATGTACAGATTTTGCTGTTTCGAAAGGAAATTGGTACTTTAATTCATCAAAGTGGCATTCAGCTGATCACAAATTATAGTCAGGACATTACTGATGTAAAAAACAGCACCATCACTATTTGAAAAAAGTAATTTTTATCAAATCTAGACAGGCCCCATTTCCAGCAGCCATCACTCCAACACCTTATCCTTGAGTAATCATGCTAAATTATTAATTTGGTACTAGAAAATCACTTGCCATTATATCAACATTATATCACCGCCACAGTTGAAAGCTATTTGGTTCATTAAAATGAAGCTTAACATTGTCTTTGTGTTTGTTTTTGAGTTGCCACAGTATGCAACAGACTGGAATGTCTTAATGTCAATATTAGGTCAGAAATGGCAAAAAAGAAACTCATCAGTCAATCATTGTTTTGAGGAATGAAGGCTATACAATGCTTGAAGTTGCCAAAAAATGAAGATTTCATACAAAGGTGTACACTACAGTCTTCAAAGACAAAGGACAACTGGCTCTAACAAGGACAGAAAGAGATGTGGAACTAAACAAGAGAATAAGTACATCAGAGTCTCTAGTTTGAGAAATAGACGCCTCACGTATCGTCAGCTGACAGCTTCATTGAATTCTACCCGCTCAACACCAGTTTCATGTACAACAGTAAAGAGAAGACTCGGGTGCAGGTCTTATGGGAAGAATTGCAAAGAAAAAGCCACTTTTGAAACAGAAAAACAAAAAGAAAATGTTAGAGAGGGCAAAGAAACACAGACATTGGACAACAGATAATTGGAAAAGAGTGTTATGGATCTTAACCCCATTGAGCTTTTGTGGGATCAGCTAGACTGTAAGGTGCGTGAGAAGTGCCCAACAAGACAGCCACATCTATGGCAAGTGCTACAGGAAGTGTGGGGTGAAATGTCACCTGAGTATCTGGACAATCTGACAACTAGAATGCCAAAGATCTGCAAAGCTGTCATTGCTGCATGTGGAGGATTTTTTGATGAGAACTCTTTGAAGTAGTTTAAGAAGTTCTGAAATTTTTTTTCAAATGCCACTTTGGTGAACCTGTACATTTTATATATATATATATATATATATATATATATATATATATATATATATATATATATATATATATAATGTACAGCATACTGCTAGACAAGTACACTCTAAATAGACTAAATAAATAAATGTATTGGGCCACTGTAGAAAAAAAGTTGAATTGCAAAACTATTAAATTGATCTGTTCTTACCATGTTAGTGTAGAGTAAGTTCTGTGGTCCTTGCTGTTGGCATTTCTGTTACAAGTGACCTTGTATTAATGAATAACCAAAATAACCAAACTAATGTACTGTAGATTTGACCAATAAAATTGAATAGACCTTTGTTGCAATTAGTGTACTTTCCAATCAAAACTGATTCTCTCTTTGCAATGGCGCTGACTTCTATTTATCAATAGCAAGGGACAGGGGATTGAACAGGCCTTTTGACCATGATCTATGACTGTACATAAATCAGCAGCCATCTTTTGACCCTAAACCACAGTTTCTGTGGGCCCAAACACACACACACACACACACACACACACACACACACACACACACACACACACACACACACACACACACACACACACACACACACACACTGATCTCCTTCGAACACACTTCTCTTGTGTCCACCTTTATGGAACCAGTAACCACATTCTCTTCACTCTCAGAGAAAACAACCACAGCCACATAACAATGACACACAGGCTCCACGGAGCACACACATTCATTTATGCTCTCAGGGTCAAGAACTTGGAGGTTGAGAAACACAAAGTGAAATGCACAGAAATTAGTTAAATGCATTGTTTAAAACTTCAGCTATAACATCTGACATAATTGCATGAGGCCAGTGTTTACTGTCCAGTCTGAAAATTATACAGCAGCACTGCATTAGTGTTTGATTGTTATCTTACAAAGAGGAAGGTGATTTGAGATTGGTTTGAAAATACAACACAAAGCAATTGTGTCTCTGTAAAACTAGATAAGAGCTTGGCTCTTTGCATTTTGCAGAACAATCAGGGCATACGTTTATACAGTGGTTTCTAGCTTTTACAAAAAAAATTAACAAACAAATGAATTGGGATTATCAATACTGGAAGATTTATTTTAGCGATAAAAAAAATAAAAAAATAAATCTGCTCAGCCCCTTACACATACAAGCTGAGTGAAGCAGAGATAATCACAAAGAAAGAATGAGAAAGTAGCAGACACTTTCACCCAAAGCAATCTACAAAATATAAGCAATACATCATATAAAACAATATCTGAAGTGTCACACTGCCAAGTCCCAATCGTAGCAGGAGTAATATAGAAGTTAGTGTAGAAGAAAGACACAAAAGAAAGAAACAGACACAACAGACACACAGTTACCCCAAAGAAAATGTAATTATTAAAAATTAGTCATGGTACTGTATGAACATTCTTGCTTATATTGCATACAGAAATTTAAGCCAACATTTAGGTCCATTAAGAGTTTTTGCATTGTGACATTATTTTATGAACACTTAAGGTAATTTCTCACCAATTCTCATTACCGCAGCACTGGTTTTTACACATTTATTTCAGCAAAAATTAAAGACAGTACCAGTACTATGATCTATAAATACTTTTCATATATACAGTATACAGTATACTGTACACACATATATACTATACACACACATATATCGTGTTTATATAATAATATTATATAATAATATATAATGTGTGTGATTATCATGAAAATAATATCACAATGTCAAAATTTATATTGCCTCATTTCCTGCAAAATATAATTTCTTTAGTAGTAGTAGTAGTAGTAGTAGTAGTAGTAGTAGTAGTAGTATTTTAAGTATTATTAGTGTTATTTTATTTTTATTTTATTGAGTAAAATATGACCAGGACATTTTCTTGACATATTGCTTAAAAATCTCCCTAAAATAAGTAGTTAACCTAACCTAGTCGGTTACTTTTAACCAGTTTTAACCAGTTTGTTTAAAGTATTAGCAAGAAAAGGTCTAAGAAAAAGGTCATTTGTTTGCAGATACCACTTTTTTTTAACACTCTGATATTTCAATGCAATAAAATTCTAACATTTTTAAGTGTCCAACAGTGTCCAAATACTTAAAGAGTCCAAATTTTCATGCTTATCACTAAAATGGCTTTATTTACTGCATTTACTTCTCATCAGTTTAAACGTTTATTTGAAAGCATCACCCACAGTGCAAAAGACATAGAGAGTAGTATTCAGAATTCATGGAATGAAAGGAATTGCCTCGTGATTTCATTTGGAGATCACTGAGATGTTTTTGGGACTTCGTGCATTGTCAGTACATTGGCGAGGTCATACTCATCCTGGTATGAGTACTGCCCATACCAGTAATGACAGTCAGGTACAGCAGAGCTGTAATACACATGCTCAGCAGAGTTTTGCTGATGAAGAGCCATCTCCCTGGATGACAGTGTACTCAGTCTCTGCAGTATTGCTGGATTAAACTGATAAGTCAGTTTGCGACGCACTTTCACAATCTCACCGGTGCGGCTGTAGTTGCGGAGGGCGCGTGCCATTTTCTGGTAGGTCATGGCCTTGCGGTTGCCTTTGCGTTGACCCCAGCACTCAGCCAGTTTCTCTTTATTTTTGGAGATGAAGTGAAAGATGCCGCTCCCTCGGTCTGTCCACTGGATGGAGTCACCCATGTTGTCGTCATGGAGAGCCTCGTGAAGATACTCATATAAGCGTAACTTTTTTCGACCTGTTGAGGAAGAGAAATGCGAAATACAGTTGCATGAAGCACTTATTTAAAATCTTACCAGTAAAGATTTTACTGGTAAGATTTTAAAGATTTTAAAGATTTTGTTGGTGTAACCAGTGTAGTTGGGTTGATTCAGTAATACTAAATAATACTTTTGAATAAAACCAGTTAATTTAGCTACCACACAAAGCCCCTTTTTAGGGTAAAAAGACAAATCACTTTACAGTGATGTAGTCCGTTCAAGATCAACTCATACTTTCCTGTTACTGTATACCTCAACTGGTAGAGCATGACTTAGCAATGCCAAGATCATAGGTTCAATTCTCAGGGAACTCACATAAATAAAATGTGTAGCTTGAATGCAATGTCACTTTAGATAAAGTTTCTTCCAAATGCATTAATGTAAATGTAGCCATTTCAGGGATGTCTATCAGAATTATGCATAGTGTTGGAGTATGAGTAAACACAACCAATTTGTATGATTTTGACTCATCTTACCTTTTCTATGGCGCTGTGGTAAATTTGAATAGAATGCTGGCTCAGTAGAACCCAACGGGCCCATAGATACATCCGGTACAATGTGAGACCATGCCTACAGGCACAGAGAGAATGTTTGGTCACAAAATTTGTGTTTAACTGTTGACAATGAGAGTAAAAGTCATGAAGTGTGTTGTAAACATACCAGTGACTCATTCCAGTCATACATGTGTCCTGGAGGCTCAAAATGAGGTGTGAACTGATAGTATGAGATGGCATGTCTCGCAGATGAGTGTTGACTTTCCACGTTCTCATAGTATTTATTTTCTGAAAGATCAAAAAACAAAAGACGATAAACAATAGAGGAAATATAATATAATATAATATAATATAATATAATATAATATAATATAATATAATATAACATAAATTAGAATAGAATATAATATTATAGAATATAATTTTATGATATATACCCGTGTCATAGTGTATCTCAGAGTGACGCTGAATTACATCAATGGCATCCTGAAAATCTTGATTGATGTCATTTTCAAGAGTTCCCTGCAAGAAATTGTATTAGAAAAATCACATATATAACTTATATAAAATGTGTAAAATAATGAGATATAAATAATACATTTAATATAAATTTATAAAACTATAAATAATCATATTATATGTTTGATTATACTCAATTATGTCATATTCGTTATAAAAAATATTTTATTGCATTGACATTATATATATATATAATGTAAGTATTATTATAAGTCTTATTAATGTCAAATTTATGTAATTTGCAAAAAAACATGATAAAAAATTTATAATTAAATTAGCAGACGCTTGAGTCAAAGACTTGCAATGGCAACTCACCATTTCGACCTAGGAATGTCCTTAATGTCTCAATGATAATAAGTGAACAGATAAATTGAAGAATGGCTACTGTCCAACTAAGCAAGCAACCTGTTATATACATTGGTCCATTTAAATGTGCTACGTCAACATAACATGGAGCAGTCATTTTAGCATGATACTCTACTTCTCTTTTTGGAAATAAAGACGAGGTAGGATTCTCATGGTCTCTCTATTCTGTTATCTCCATATCTACATTCATGGAAAAAAGAGAGAAAGAAAGAGAGAGAGAGAGAGGGAAAGAAGGGGAGAGATTGAAAGAACCAGTCCTAACCACTACTTTATCCAGGAATCCTCCTTTGTATTGGGGAATATTTGCATTTCTGGTCAGAAGCTTTCAACGGCACTTAGTTTATTCGTCCTGTAAAAATGCATTTAGAGGCCCTGAACAATCTCTGATCTGATAATCATTGCAAAAATGACAGCAAAGAAAAGCTAAGGGAAATGGCATCATATTTTCATATGAATTGTCATGCTTCTTTCATGCATTTCTAGAAATGCCACCACTGTTTCTGACATTTTTTAAACCAGATTATGTCACCATTATGTGACTGTGAAGTATTTAGTCTGTAAGAGTCTAAGGAAGAGTATGTAGCTCAAAACATCATGTGTTTGGTCAGAATAAAAGTTTGTTTGGGAGCAACAATGTGCCAACTTTGCAACATTCTGTGAGATATATTTTCCTTTTGGGGACATGCGTGCTTCTTGCGAATTTACAAAATCATTCTTCAGGTGAAATGTGTCGTGTTAAGCATACTCATTTCCAACTTCGTGTTATCTACTGAGCCAATGCACAATTGTTAAATGACAGGCAAAGAAGATGTCAGAAATTGTTTTTATAAAAAATAGAAAATATTCCACAAGCAGAATGCAAACTATGAAAATGATGTCTCATTTTTTTTTTTATTATTGTAAAATGTGGCAATTCTTTCATTTCTGAAATACACGATGTTCACTTTAATGCACAGTGTTGTTCTGAGCTCATAAAACAACAGTTTTTTTATTTCATGTTGTCTTGACACAAGTTTTAAATATCAACTGATTGACTTGCGGAGTTCCCCTTTCAGGTATGCAGAGAATGAAAGTAGACAGGGCTCACTGACAAAACAACAAGGTCAATTTTATGGGATCACGTAGACACAGTTGACAGAGATTACCGCTATATGTTCAGGTGCATAATCTATAAATTAGAAATGTATTCTTTTGGATGGAAGTACAGCATATGGCCCCAAACTGTGCAAACAATTAATCTCACTGACAGCAGTAAATCAGTTATAAATCATTTGTCTATTATTTTCTATCAGGACACACAACATAACACATTGTAAACTAAACTGCTGTGTCTCTACTGTCAATCAAACGTTTGGACACACTTGGAGAGTTTATGTTGCCTATGATCGTAAAAAACCGTTTGATTCAGGGGCTAATGCTTGAAATCTTGTAATAAGTTCTATAGGCAAATATAAATTGTGCTTACGTACACAGTACATTTCTTTACAAAACTAGATGTAGTTTTGCAGATGTTTTGCTTTTTTTTTTTTTTTCTTGGACCAGATAGTGAATGAAAAGTAGCAAACAATGGGCTAACATACATGGGAACTCCTTCAGTAGTGTTTAAAATGTACAAAAAATAATTGTATTAAATTAAAATGCAAATAAGTTTTTGATTTGTTTAACATTTTTGGTCACTACAATTCTCATGCTTCCATTTGTGTTATTTTATAGTTTAATGACTTTACAGTTTTACTAAAATGTGTTCAAACTTGTGACTGTTAATGTACATAATATGTAACATTCCATTGAAATAATTAATGAAGGTAAACTATCTTGAATCCCAATATATTATTGTTGCTTTACTGCATTGTATTGTACAGCAGGTCTATTAAAGTAAAGAATGTAGCACGTTGTAATAAGGTTTCATTTGTTAACACTGGTAAATGTATTAGGTGTCATGAACTAACAATGAACAATATTTTTTTTTACAGCATTTATTTATATTTGTTAATGTTAGTTCATAAAAATACAATTGTTCATTGTTGATTCATGCTAGTTAATAATGCATTAACAAATGGTAACATAAACAATTTTCGATTTTAAAAAGGTTAGTTTATGTTGAAATTAACATTAACCAAGATTAATAAATGCTGTAAAAGTATTGTTCATTGTTAGTTTATGTTAACTAATGTTGTTAACTAGTGTTAACAAACTGAACTTACTGTAAAGTATTACCGAAATGTGTGTACAGTATGCACACATACAGTAAGTTTGTTCAGTTGTTCGGTGGTTGGCTTGAAAGGGTTTAACTGTGGAATAGTTTCTTGCCTGCTGTGAAAGATAAAATGTGGAAAACTGCACTTGAAAGGTATCAAAACGTTCTGCCTTTTCCTCCACTGTATGTGACCACTCAACTGGTACTTAAAAATCTTCAGTGGTCTTCAACTGGTCCTTTAAATCTTCAGTGCTTTTGCACAAAACAATTTCAACATCACAAATGTGAACATAACGTCAAATCAGTTTGACTCATAAAAAAAAAAAGCAGTGGAAGATGACAATCAAGTGTAAAATATATATATATATTTTTTTTTTTTTTTTTTTTTTATCAAAGTACAAAAAAATAAAAACAAATAAATGGAAAATGTAAATGAAGAATGAATGAATACGAACATGGATAAGAACTCATCATGGTATAAAACTAGTGCATATCTCTCTCTCTAAAGTATTTATGTGAATCTTTCTATTTGTTTATGAGTCTGCCAAAGTATTTACATTTTCTGGCAGAGCAGTAGCAAGGGCTTTATCTTTCCAAACAAAGAGCTGCCTTCCTTCCCCTATTCTCTTCAACCCCTATTCAAAAGGACCATTAATACCAAACCCAATGAGGGAAGGGCAGAGTAACCACAACACAGCTCCTATTCAACTTCTTTATTTACTGGCACTCAATCATAAGTTCACAAAGAGCCCAGGTAAATATATCACTCAAGCTGCCTGATAACGTTAAACTCAAACGTGTAGCTCACCAATTCTGGGCAAGAAAACAATGGTGCTCTAAATGTTCATGTTAGGCCCGGCTTGTTTCCTTTATATATTTTATGGTTCATTGAGTCTTGCTTTTGTTTTGCTTGGTTTACTTTTCAAATGCAAATTAGGTTCAACCTTAACAACAGTTAAACCTTTACCATCACTTATTACTAAACTGCAGAGATATCTCTGTCAACCTTTTTTTCTATCAACTGCAGAATTCCATGGTTGTTGATTGGCTGAAGTCTTCAGTTCATCAATAACAATAATTATTTATCTTCGCTTTTTCTGTTCCTTATTGGTAGCTGAGTTTTTAGCACACAAGTCAAGTAATTTTTATTTGAATAGCGCTTTTCACAACACACATTGTTTCAAAGCAGCTTTACAGGAAATCATGCATTAACAAAAACAAAACAAAAAATGAAACTGTAATATCTATAATGTCTTACAGTGATCATTGTTTAGTTTCCTTAAATATGATTGTAAAATATGTATAGAAATTAAATAATTAAATAATAATTGTATATAGAACCCCTGTGAGCAAGCCGAAGGCGACTGTGGCAATGACCACAAAATTCCATAATACTGTATGTTGGTTAATGGAGAAAAATAACCTTGGGAGAAACAGCCTCACTGTATGGGCCAGCCTCTGGCTAACATCATGAATATAATGCCAATATCACTTAATTATGTATAGTGCAAGTCATGGTTTAAAATGATTAAACTAATTAAGTGTTAAGGGTCAGTGTCTGGTAACCAGATATGAATCTCGAGGTTGAGACATGGAAACAAATAGAGTAATATTAGCGTAGATGCCATTCAATTTTATGCAGATTTATAGATCATGATGGATGTTTCTGGTTGTGGCAAACCTAACTGAAGCAGCCTAATTGTGAGTTGAAGGATAAATTAGGTGTATGCCTGGCTAAATAGATGAGTCTTTAGTCTAGACTTAAACTGAGCGAGTGTGTCTGCATCTCGAACAGTGTTAGGTAGACAATTCCATAGTTTTGGAATCAAATAGAAAAAGGATCTACCTCCTTTTGTGGATTTTGATATTCTTGGAATTATTAACAAGCCAGAATTTTGCAATCTTAATGAACGTGATGGAATATAGTGTGTCAGAGTACTGAGTCAAGTACTGTGGAGCTAGACTATTCAAAGCTTTGTATGTAGTTAACAGAATTTTAAAATTAATACGAAATTTAACAGGTAGCCAATGTAACGTCGATAAAATTAGGCTAATATGATCATATTTCTTGGTTCTAGTCAGCACTCTGGCTGCTGCATTTTGAACCAATTGAAGTTTATTTACTGAACTTGCTGGACATCCTCCCAGTAATGCATTACAATAATCTAGTCTTGAAGTCATGAACGCACGAATACATTTTTTGGCATCAGCAAAATTGAGCATGTGTCGTAATTTAGCAATATTTCTCAAGTGGAAGAATGCTGTTCTACAAACATTGGAAATTCGATTTTCAAAGGACAGATTGGTATAAAATATAACACCTAAGTACTTTGCAGAAGAAGACGACGTAACAGTACATCCATCGAGAGACAAATTATATTTTAGCAGCTTATTTTTAGAGTTTTTTGGTCCAATCATTAGCACCTTTGTTTTGTTGGAATTGAGTAGAAGGAAATTTCTGGCCATCCAATCTTTGATTTCTTTGATACACTGCTAATTTGGAGAATTGTGAATTTTTGTTGGGTTTAGAAGAAATATAAAGTTGGGTATCGTCGGCATAACAGTGGAAACAATAAATGAACAAGTCGCCCTTTCCTCTTTCATTTTTTACAACACTCCTGACCCATGTTCTGAGTCTAGGTCTGTGGTCCTGAGCCTTCGCTTGCGACTGGTTCTTGTGTCTTTGCCTATTCATGCATTCAGACCTCATCTGTCTTGGCTTGCACCTGGAATGCACATGTACGATTAGCACTGGTGCCCACCCCCCCCCCCCCGCCCCTATAAACTAAATGTAAACTTTACATCTATATCAGTTGAGTGACACATTCAAAGTCATAGTGTGAATATATAACCTAATATTTCTAAATAGCAGGATTTTTTCAAAATACAGCCATGTCATAATTATTCAACCCCTATTGCATGTAGCTGTTTCTTAAATATGTAAGGCTACACAAGTAATTGTTTTTTAAAACAAAATTAAGTCATGAATCTGCAATGGCACTTATTTAAGTTTTCAAATTTAAGTTTAGCGTTGTAAGCAAAAATGTATTTCTATACAAAAAATGCAATTAAAAATAAGCTGTCTCAAAAGCTAATAGAGGAGATTATTTTATTACACAAGAAAGGTCATGGCTAAAAGTACATTTCCGAGGCACTTCAGTTTCCAATAGACAAAGTTGGCAGCACTATATATAATTTTTTTAAATATGGTACAACAGCAACCTTCTTGGGGTGTGGAAGAAAGCAAAACTTCACCAAGGGAAATGTTGACTTGAATATTCAAGAAATAATAGGGAAGAAGTAGGAAAGACCTGTGGAGTCCTGGAAGAAGGTTTTGTAGACGTATGACACTAAACTGAAAATGAGTTTTAGACCCATGGGTCAGCAGTATGTCTGGAGTAAGATGACAAGGTGATGACAAGAACGACACCATCCCCACAGTCAAGCATGGAGGTGGGTCAGTCCTGTAATGGGGGTGTTTTGTGGCTGCAGGAAACGGCTATCCAAATTTTTTCTTTGTTGCCATGATTTTTTTTATGATTGTGCCATTCTATTATAACCTATAGTTGAATATGAATCCCATAAGAAATAAAAGAAATGTGTTTTACCTGCTCACTCATGTTTTCTTTAAAATGGTACATATATTACCAATTCTCCAAGGGTATGCAAACTTTTGAGAACAACTATAACTGTATTCCACTACAATTTCAATTTAAATCATTGGTAATTAGAATACAGTTACATTACGTTACAAACGGGCAAGGGGAGCAGAGGAACAAGGCAAAATCAGGGAGGCTCGAAACCAAGGTGGAGCCAGAGGGATGGAGAGCCAGGGCGATGCTGCAGGCTCGGAGGACCAAGTAGACCAGAGCAGATCAGGCAGATGGCCAGGAGACCAGGGAGACCAGAGCAGATCAGGCGGACGGCCAGGCAACCAGGGAGACCAGAGCGGATCAGGCGGATGCCCAGGTGACCAGGGAGACCAAAGCAGATCAGGTGGACGGCCAGGAGATGACCTCAGGTGGGGACTGGGTCAGGAGTCCTGGGAGGCGGCCGCAGGGCCGAGACAGGGTCAGGAGGCCTGGGAGGCGGCCGCAGGGCAGGGACAGGGTCAGGGTCAGGTGGCGGAGCAACTGTAGGAGGAATAGTCTCTGAGGGAGTGGGCGGAGCCGCAGGAAGAATAGTCTCTGGGAGCGGAGTTACCAGGCACGATCATCATTTTTTATCAAGAAAATTCACATTGGATCATAATTTCTTTTTTTTTTTAGTAAGACCTTTGATATTAAGGCAAAAATCATATTCTTGATAATAATGTTTGTGTTGTTTTCCTGTAAAAATATCTAAAAATCCTTAAAACAAGATTAATTTGATTGATCTTGTTTTAGAAACAACACTGAATAAGATATTTAGGTTTTTCAGAGAATGCATTTTTAAAATGTGTAATTTGTCTTACTGTACTGGCAGAGTTTGTATAGTCAAAACAAGTGAAAATATCTACCCGTGCTGAAGAAGTAATCCAAAGTATTTAGAATATGATACTGACCTTGAGTAATCTAATGGAATACTTTACAAATTACATTTTACAGCATGTATTCAAAAGTAACCCTCCCAACCTTGTATATACATATATATGTATACACATACATACATACATACATATACATACATATACATATATATATACATACATACATACATACATATATATACATACATATATATATATATATATATATATATATATATATATATATATATATATATATATATACATACATACATATGTGACATACAGTATATGTATTGATCAGAAATTCCAAATCAGAGTTTTATCTTAAGTCAGTTACAGAGAACCTAAATAACCCCTCAAAATTTTGGAAATTAATGAAAACTTTGTCAGGTACACATGTTGCTTCAAGCCTCCCTGAACGTGATCTGGTTGGTTTAGAGGAAATAAAGGATAAGGCCGCTATTGTCAATCATTTAAAACAAATACTTTATCCATGCTGGATCTGTATTTGACAGCACAAATGAAAATACCTCAGTCCCTTGTTCTATCACCACGGAAATTGATGGAAATCGGGATTTGCTTGATTTTAAACCCATTTCAGTTGCTCAAGTCTGTAAAGCTCTGAAAGCCATTGACCACAAAAAGTATGCAGGTCCAGACAATCTGGATCCTTATCTTTTAAAGGTGTCGGCAGATATTATTGCTGAGCCTGTTACTTACATTTTTAATTTAAGTCTCAAATTCGATACCGAAAATGTGGAAAGCTTCTAATGTTAACCCCTTACTTAAAGGTGGAGACCCCTCACATTTGAACAACTACTGTCCGATTTCCAAACTTTCAGTCCTGGCTAAGATCTTTGAATCATAGGTAAGTGTGCAGTTAAACAGTTTTTATCTGATAATAATATTTTAAGTGATTTTCAGTCTGGCTTTAGAACTGGTCACAGTACCATTACTGCTGCAATGGCTGTGACAAATTATCTTTTTGGTGCCATGGACAAAAAGCAGCATTGCGCTGTCTTATCTGTGGATCTAAGGCGTTTGATTCAGTGGACCATGAACTGCTGCTGAACAAACTTAGGAATGCTGGTCTTGGTCCTAAGGCTGTTAATTGGTTCAGAAATTATTTTGTATATCAAACTCAGTGTGTCTATGCAGAGGGCCATAAATCTTTTTTTTCTTGAGATAAATAAAGGTGTCCCACAGGGTTCCATTTTGGGACCTATTTTGTTTTCCATTTTTATAAATGAATGGGTAACGACATTCAAGCAAAATTATAACTGTATGCAGATGACACTGTCAATTATACATATGCTCCCTCCATAGTGCAGGCAATGCAAGAGCTTCAGACTGCATTTCAGTCATTACAAACTTCTCTGCAGAGTTTAAAATTGGTTTTGAATGCTCAGAAAACAAAGTTTATGGTCTTCTCAAAAGCTCATTTACAGCTACTTGACGATGTTAGAATTCTGACGTCCGATGGTAAATCCATTGAAAGGGTGTGTTCGTACAAGTATTTGGGTATATGGATAGACGACAAGCTTTTATTTAACGTACATATTGCTAATCTATTTAGGAAGCTTAAAGTAAAGACTGTCTTTTATTTTAGAAATAAATCTTGCTTTAATTTTAATGCCAAGAAAACACTTGTGGAAGCTAAGTTTCTGCCTGTGATTGATTACGGTGATATATTGTATATGCATGCAGCCTCCTCAATGTTACAAAGCCTTGATTCAGTGTACCATGCATCTCTATGTTTCATTACAAATGCAAAGTCTATTACTCAACATTGTATTCTTTATGATTTAGTGGGTTGGACATCATTGACCAATCGCAGACAACAGCATTGGTATATTTTTTATCTATAAAGCTATACTAGGTAAACTTCCAGCCTACCTCTGTACCCTTCTCTGTCTCAGCATTGGTAATTATCAGCTGTGGTTGCTTTTTAATGTACCACGGGTTGTGACAGTTCTGGGGAAAACTGAATTTTCCTACTATGCTCCTTGGACATGGAATAATCTACAGAAAGATCTCAAATTAAACTTATTTATATCCATTGATAAATTTAAGGACATCATAAAGAATATGGTGGAGGTATGTGTCTTTTTTTCGTGAGAGAACACTGTGTTTAAATAGCTGTTCATGTTGTTTATAGGTTACATTTTAATATGTTGTGAGTTTGTATTGCTGCTACCTTGGCCAGGTCTCTCTTGTAAAAGAGATTTTTGATCTCAATGGGACTTCCTGGAAAAATAAAGGTAAACAACAAACAACACATACATGCATACATACATTTAGTCTAGAGGAACAAAGATTCATTATACACACTTCTTTGTGTGTGCTTTTTTTGTATAATTTTTACAATATTGAATAAGAAAACAATTTGTTTAAAGCTTTTATGAAAATTAAAATAGTAGAGAACAGAGTTACACACCTATGAGAATGGTAAAAGGCACGCACATACACACAAGTTTCACAATTAGGGAAAGTAAGAGGCATTAACTACACAAGGTGCTTGTTCTAATATTTCAAGTAATTCACAAAGATTTGACGCGAGGTAATTGTTGTAATAAAAGGCACCGAAATAAAATTACACAGTTCTCTGTGACATATTTTAAAACTGATTGGCAGAAATGCCCAGCTCCAGTTTACAATCAAATCTTAAGACAGCCAAAATAAGTACAAGCTTGATCACAGAACTACAGCAAGTGTAGGATATTTTTGTTCACCCCATAATTTATATAATAGACGAAAGCAATGTAACATTGCTTTTGTATGTCATTTACCAAAGTGCCCCAGGCAATTTATCTGTCACAAAAAAACAAAACAAAAATCATCACAGAAAACTACATGGAAATTTGAAATGATACCAGAGCTAAAAGGGGGAAAAAAGCCAACCCTTTTACAGTATGTAATTTAATTTTATCCTATACTGTTGCCTTTTATTCCAGGAAAGCCCTACATCTAACAGGATCCCCGAAAAGCAATGAGATTGTAATTAATAATGCATATAGAGGATTTCCCATAATAAGAGCCACAGCTTGCTCAGGTGTCATGTTAGCTGAGATGGAATATATACAAATCGTGTAACATGCATGTTAAGGACAGTACAGTCAACAAAAAGAGCATTACAAGACTCAATCTTTTTCAACACTGTGCAACATCAAGCAATAACTCAGGCAAACCAAACATTAACACAAACCTTCATAGGGGAATTCACTTTCTTGAATTTTAAGACACTTTGAATGTTTGAATGCGAGCATGTAAACGCCTCAGACAGGTTCAATGCTCAAGTGTTCAAGTGCAATTAATGCAATCACACGTTTAAAGGCCTCAGATGTAAACAAATGTGAAACCCTTTTTCCCCCGAAAACAAACTATGCTTTTAATTTTAAGTGGAGCACCCTAAATCTTGACAAAGACAGCTTAATAGGAGTTTATCAATAATTGACAACCAGATTAAAGTGCCATTTCAACCTCAGGTTATTCTGTTCACAGTAAAAGTGTTGAAGTGTCATTGCTGTTTTTTAGTATTTTTGCAGAATGTTGTGGATGGAGTTTAAAGTATAGGTCACCCCAAAATAAAAATTCTCTCATCATTTACTAACCCTCAGGCCATCCCAGATGTGTATAACTTTTTTTCCTTCTGCAGAACACAAAAAAAAGCTTTTTAGAAGAATATTTCAGCTCGATTCAAGTCAACAGAATCCAAAACTTTGAAGCTCCCAAAAGCACATAAAGGCAGCATAAAAGTAATTCATATGACTCCCGTGGTTTAATCCATGTCTTCTAAAGCAATCCAAACAGTTTTGGGTGAGAACAGACCAATATATAACTCCTATTTACACTAAAAATCTTGACATCAGCAGCCTCCTTCAATCATGATTTCAAGCTTGATTTAACTTCACAGCACCATCTAGCACTCTGTGCATGCATGAAGTACTAGGATGTATAATAAAGCTTGAAAACATGATCATGCCTAGAGACTGCAATGGCAAGATGTACAATGTAAAAAGGAATTATATTTTGGTCTGTTCTTACCCAAACCTGTTTGGATCGCTTTAGAAGATATGGATGAAACCACTGGAGTCATATGGATTACTTTTATGCTGCCTTTATGTGCTTTTTGGAGCTTCAAATATTTGGTCACCATTCACTTACAGAGTGAAGATGTTCTCCTAAAAATCTTAATTTGTGTTCTGCTGAAGAAAGTCATACACATCTGAGGTAGCATGAGGGTGAGTAAGTGATGAGAGAATTTTCATTTTTGGGTGAACTATTCCTTTAAGGCAGATTTAGGTTCCCTGGACTGAGGATGATTTCCTCAGCAATGTACTATTTACTTAGAAGACTTTCCAGAGGTCATCAACACTGATTCAAAACAAACAAAGCAAAACAGCATTCATTCAAATTTCAGTCAACACAACATTTCCACGTGTGGAGGGTTCAGGAGCAGTCGGTGTATGTAGTGACCATGTTGCCCCTTCGCTGTGTGACAGTCCTACAGTGCTGCCTGCCAGAACCATGAAACCTGCGCTGAGTCCGAGTCTGGTGTCCATCAAAAGAAAACATCCTCTCCATGTCTTCAAACATATCGTCAAACATACCACCACCGAAAGTGTGGTGCCTCCTGTGTCTGCTACGGGCTTCTTCATGAGCCTGAAAGTGATTATCAAAATGTCTTTCATTCTGGGAGTGAGGGTTGTGTCCGAAGATGTCAAAGTCTGTGAATAAATCGTCAAAGTTGAAATGTTGACGGAAGTGGTCGCCACCTCCTCTCGTGCCCTTTCTAGAGAAAGGATTGCTCCTCATCTGATCATACTCCTGTCTCCGCTGGTCATCAGATAATGTTTCATATGCTGGGAATAAAAAGGAGCCAAATTTAGACAAAATTTATGAGATATGTTAGGTAGGTAGAATACCAGGGAGTGACAGCCGCAGTCACCATTTGCTTTCATTGTATTGGAAAAAGGCATTGTAAACTTTCTTCAAAATTTCTTCTCTTGTGTTCCACAGAAGAAAGTCAAATGGGTTTGGAACAACATGAGGGTGATTAAATGACAAGATTTTCATTTTTGGGTAAACTAACCTTTTACACAACAGAACAGAACACCATGTTAAAGGGATAGTTCACCCAAAAATGAAAATTCTTTCATCATTTACTCAATCTCAAGCCATCTCAGATGTGTATGACTATCTTTCTTCTGCAGAACACAAACGAAGATTTCTAGAAGAATATCTCAGCTCTGTAGGTCCACACAATGCAAGTGAATGGTGACTAAAACTTTAAAGGTCTAAAAGCACATAAAGACAACATAAAAGTAATCCATACGACTCCAGTGGTTAAATCCATGTCTTTAGAAGCGATATGATATGTGTGGTTGAAAAACACATGTCCTTTTTACTATAAATTTACACTTTCACATTCTTCTTCTTTTGTTTTTGGCAATTCACATTCTTTGTGCATACCACCACCTACTGGACAGTGAGAAATGATAGTAAAAAAGGACTTCAATATTGATCTGTTTCTCAGCCACACCTATCATATCGCTTCAGAAGACATGTATTTCACCACTAGTTTTATGGATTACTTTTATGTTGCCTTTATGTGCTTTTTGGAGCTTCAAAGTTTTGGTCTTCATTCACTTGCATTGCATGGGCCTACAGAGCTGAGAAATTCTTCTAAAAATCCACATTTGTGTTCAGCAGAAGAAAGTCAGACACGTCTGGGATGGCATGAGGGTGAGTAAACGAGGAAAGAATTTTCATTTTTGGGTGAACTATCCCTTGAAGTCTTTGGTACTATGGCACCATCATATGTCCAACACATAAAATGCTTAGAAAGGTGTGTCCTGCTGTGTCACTTTAATAGGTGTGTTGATGTCACTGAAAGGGAACTCACCCTCTGCAATTTCTCTGAAATTTGCTTCTGCATCAGGGCTTTTGTTTTTATCGGGGTGGTACCTCATGGCTAGTTTGTGGAAGGCTTTTTTGATCTGCCGGTCAGATGCATCTTTGGGGACACCCAGGATCTCATAGTAATCTTTCTCAGCCAGAATCAGCTCTGTGATGAGCAGAATGCACACAGCCACTGTTAACACTGACTGAGCTGTTGCCATGCCAGCAGTCAGACCTGTAAACAGGAAAGAGGAGGCGATAGATCACAGTTTATTTGCAGAGTTCCCTCTAAAGAGCAGTCTTTCAGACAGACATGTCACTGTAGTACAGTTTTTTTCTCTATAGGCTATATAAGCTGCCTGGCCAAATAAAAAAAATAAAAAGTCACCGTTTGGATTTAAATAAGCAGATACTTAAGAGCTTATGATTGGATCATTATTGCAGAGATTAATATGTTTCAGCTGGCAACAATTCTTTTAACACTAACTGATGCAGTGTGTAGCTTCTCATTTCTTAAACAACCATGTCGGAAGATGTATCCCGTGGTTGTGGAAAAGATGTTACTGTGTTTCAGAAGGAGCAAATTATTGGCCTGCATCAAGCAAAGAAAACAACTAAGGAGATTGCTGAAATCACTGGAATTGGGTTAAGAACTGTCCAACGCATTATTAAAACCTGGAAGGATAGTGGTGAACCGTCAGCTTCACTGAAGAAATGTGGTCAGAAAAAAAATCTTGAATGATCGTGATTGGAGATCACTAAAACGCTTTAAGTCACATCATAAAAACTCGACAGTAGAACTCACGGTTATGTTTAACAGTGAAAGTAAGAGCACCTTACTGTACCACCTTTAATGAGCCGCTGGCGTCCCCCTTTACATGGCGCCCCTATGCACTGCATACCTTGGATATATGGTTTTTGCGCCTCTGGTCACTAATTAGGGGTCGTTCACACCGAACGCGTCAATGCATCCGTCCGCGCTATATTTCAATTGTTTTCTATGTAAACATCCACTAGTCGGACGTCTTTGACCGTTGAGGCGCGTCTCGCGCAGGAGCGCCGCATTTTTAGACGCCGTGTCAAGTTAAGAAGAACTCAAACTGTTACAAACGCGTCTCGAGACATCTGCGTTAGTGACGCGCTGCGTCGAGCCTTTTTGTATCGCAAGTACGCGTTCGGTGTGAACGACCCCTTGGTTTAAGAGCACGTTTTAACTCTACACAAGAGCAATCTAGCTTATGAGATATTTTATAACAGAGAATAACAAAAACATATTATTAACTACAGACCTTGTCACGACTTCCCCAAGTCTGGAAAACAGTTTTAAAATACCCTATATTTCCAGGTCTTCCATAACCATGTGAACCTTATAACATCTAGACTGGTTAGTGTAACTGTTCTCCAAATAATATGAACTCCAAACTTGGAATTATTTAAAAATGGAAGATTAACCGGATAGCACCTGGACAGAAATGTTCTAGAACTTTCTAAATGAGTGTGTGTGTAGAAAAGCTTAACACTTAGGTCGTAAGCACAATTAATATGATAACCGCTAATATATCATATTTTATATAGGATTTAAGTGTTTTAACTTACCCAAGCAAGTAAACGCAGTCTATCCCAAAGCTGCATCCACCGCAGAACAGCTGATCGCTCTTTTCAGCGATGTGACAGCTCAAAAGTGAATGCACCACGACTCGCAACGCGATTGGCTGTTTTACGCGATGAATGACTAAAAGAGTTTTGATTGGTCCAGACCGTTGAGCACATGGAACGTTTTCCCGCACGTCACTTCCTTGTGTTGTAAAAGGAAGATGCTTAGCTAGTGCTGTCAACCTGTGCAGAAACAGCAAACTGCCTTCAAACTACAATAAAATAATGAGCTTTTATCCGTAAGATTATATTTTGCCCTGTTTTAGTAGGGCTCTATTGAGTGGCCAAAGTTTCGCCTTTTGACACAGAAAAAAGCCCAAGTGAGAAGATCTCCAGTCTCAAGGCCAAAACCAAAGTGCTGAAAAGACAGAAGGAATGCACCGTAGCAAAGATCAAACTGCAGAGTTTTTGAGGAAGTGTAATGCAGTGTGTGAAGAAAGAAAGAAAGAAAGCACTGCATGACTACTTCACAGCTCCGTCACTTTAGTATTTCTAAATTGATCATATCTTATTCTGCAAGCACTACATAAAATATAGTTTTTGGTTTCTGTTTTGTAAATGTTTATTCAGAAAGGGGATTTGGAAAAGTGAATATTCCCATTACCAAGCAGGCAACAGTGTCGTAACAAGATTGTAATATTGGGGTTCACCTTATTAACAATTGCACTTAACACTACATGTCAAAAGTTTGGACTCACCTGCTCATACTTTATTATTTCCCATGTTTTAGAAGAATGTTTCAGCTCTGTTGGGCCATAAAATGCAAGTGAATGGTGAACAAAACTTTGAAGCTCCAAAAAGCACAACTGCACAATAAAAGTAATCCATATGATTCCAGTGGTTTTCATTTTTGGGTGAACTATCCCTTTAAAAGCAGGATTGTCATAAGACTTTGACTAGGCTACAGGACAAATTGAACAGTAAGTTCTGGAACAAAACTTCATTTAGGCAATGTATTTTATTATTATTATTATTATTATTATTCTAAAACATGTGTTTTAAGATTTCATTTTATTTTTTATTCTTTATTTAGTTTGTTTTTAAACTGGGACTTTTTTTATTTAATTCTGTTTTTCATTACATGGTGCTTTATTTTTATTTATTTTTTTCATTTAAACAATGTATATGTTTTTATATAATTCAAAACTATTTCATAATATATATATATATATATATATATATATATATATATATATATATATATATATATATATATTAAACCAATATGTTTTGTGTCATGTGCACTGCTCTCTGTTTGATCAAATAAATACATAACCATATATGTGTGTGTTTGTTTTTGTTATATTTTGTTGGTACAATGAAAAGAAATGATTTTGGGGGGTGTTAATTACTATTCATTGGTTAAAATATACCCAACACTGTCAAAAATGTCCGTAATTTTAATGGTAAAAGACTGCAAAAATGGTACAGTAAAAAAACGTTAATTTGTAAATGGGCAGTTTCCTTTAAATATATGGTAAAAAATGATAATATATTTAAAAAGAAAATACATGTAATTTTACAGTACATTTTTAACATGTAAAAAGTAAAATTTTACCGTATAATTAACGGTAAAAATTTATATTATGTTTAGCACGAGAGTACATGTACTTTTTACAGTAAATTATTGTTAAAATTTCGGTAAAATAAATAAATAAATAAATAAATAATCGGGCGTTCCCAGAATTCCTTGCGTAACCCATCACATTTCACTATATTTTATGGGAATTGTTGTTTCATATTTTTAATATCACTTATCTACTTTGGGTGTTCTGTGTTATATTTGATGTAGTTTAGTTAATGTTTACTGCATTATTTTAATTTCTGATGGTGTTTAGTGTTTGCGTAAGTGACATTGAGCACTGTCTCTACATGTTTATTGGTCATTGCTCTTGGAAAGGCCACTATTGATTAACTTCATGTCATCATATGCCTTTCTGTAAATACTACGGTGAGTAACAGTACATTATAAAGTGAAAAGCAGATTTTTACAGTTTCAGAAGGTTAAAGTATTAAGTTAATATCATTTAATAATATAAACGGTAATGCACCGTAAAATATACAGGCATCAAAATTAAATCCGGTCAAGCCTGAAACGTGGTTACCGTATTTTTTACAGTGAATTTCTGGCAACCACAGCTGCCAGTTTTGTACCGTAAATTTAACAGGAATTTTTATTTATTTAAAAAAAATAAAAAATTTACAGTGAAGGAAATAAGCTCTACAGTTTACCTAGGTCGATTTACTTAATAAACAGTAAAATTTGTCTTTAAAGACAAGTACATATTTTTTTATTTAATTACACAACATGTCCTCTAATAATTTAATTAAAACTACCACATACAAAAGCCTCATAAAATATATTAAAATAAATGTCATTCACATACGCATGCGCACATGCGCTATCCACGATGAGGCGCGGCTGGTGACAGGATCGATTCGATATCGAGATATATATATATATATATATATATATATATATATATTATACTCGGCAAATTGAAAAGAAATTGACATTTTATCCGAGTTTTATGTCGGTTTTATCCGAGTGGCAAGGATTTACAAGTTCATATAAGGACCAGCTGCCAGCTCAGGAACATTTTACAAAGGGCTGAATAAAATCCTTTATCATGAGTTAAGATAATGTGATAAAGTAATATTAAATTTGTTGTTTTGAAATTAAGTGTGACCCAGCTTTACGCTGAATCTGAGTATTTCTGACGCTGCAGATTTTGCCGCCTTTTGGAATTTAAATCGAGCGAGGCCAGAAATATTGTCAGACCAGAGGTTTATGTGTCGCGGGTCAGTAGCGCATTTCTGTTTAGATACTAAAGACATGACTATTTTAATGCATGTTTATCGTGTTAGGGATTTCTGAATCTGAAAATATTTCTGGTTTTCCATGCATTCTACTCATGTTTGTCCTGCTGTTAAACAATCACGGAAAGGTGCCAGCATCACAGAGGCTCAGGTATGTGTTTCATACAAACAGTGAAGGAATCATTGTGTTGCCTCTGTTGGACTGGGATACAGGTATGGACTAGCCATTGGGATTAAACCATGCAGCACATCGGCAGGCCGCAGCGCGATAGCAGAACGGGACCACTACCGGTCTCTCACCCCAGCAGCACAGCTCGAACCTGTTTGCGCACGCGCCCTGATGTACAGTGGTAAACACAGTGTGAGCTGCAGCCCACTTGAATTCAACACAGAAATAGCTGTTATACACCCAAAAAAATAAATATACACATTTTTTTTTAGGAAAATTTATATTTTAATAATTGTTTAAAAATTAGGAATAATGTTTGCTATTATTATTGTGAGGACAATGAAGGCACAAGGCTTGTGTATTGTTAATAGGACATTTTTATTTAAAGAACTGGATGCCAGATCAGATGTGATTTTTATGTAGTAAAGTTGTACTGTATTGTGCATTTAAACGTTCAAAGATGATTCTCTGTGAAATATTTTTGTTTTGCCAACCCATTTGTGCACATGTTGGTCAATAAATATTATTCACAATAACTTTTGTGTTTCCTGTGAATAACTGAAATACATTTAGTTAAGTGTAGTCTAACAAATCTACAAAAATGATGATAAAAAAATATTTTACCATGATTAATAATATTTACTTTGCCTATTTTACAAAGGTAAATGCACTTTCAATCTAACTTAAATTAAGGTAGACTTTACCTGATATTCTTTATCTAAACTTTATACCAAAATTGAAAAATGTACTTAAAGAAAGTTGCTGCAAATTGCAAATTTGCCAAAAAAAATAAAAAAATAAAAAAAAACATAATGTGTAGGTCATTGTATATTGATATGTCTAATTATATCTAAAAATGCCTTGAGTGGGTATAATATCTAAAATAGTATTGATAAATGCATTAAAAATGGATTAAGTATTAATAATTTCAAATATTTTAAGGTGGTAAAAATTTTTCACTTTTATGATTTTAAGACTTACAAAACTCTGTAATTAGCTTAAAATTATTAGTAGAATAAAGACATAAAATTAATCATGCATCATTTAATATTTTTAAGAACTTTTAAGCCTTGTTTTTTTAATCAAAACTCCTTGATTAAATCATGTGAAGTAACCCAAATTAGTTAGTATATGTAATATTGTTACCATACTTTTTTAAGTAATCACATTTTTTACATGTACTATTATCTGATCTAATTGTCTTATGGCTCATATTTTTCAGAAGCCATTGGCTAAATCTATTAATTGACACCATATTGTATCTGATAAGGCAAACAAAATTCCCTTATTTCACTTCTCTCAAGCTCTACAGCTACAACAGTCTTTACCATTTTTCTCAGCCTCTAAATATGTTCTAATTCCATTTCCCAACAGCTACCTTGGATACAAACAGACTGCTTTGGGCTTTATATGTGCATCAACTCCAAAGTGAGTTCATGCTGTGCAGAGGCAAACCATTTTGACCATACAATTTGGTTGTTCCATAACGGTTAGATGCTTTTTAGCATGTATTTGAAATAATAACACAACCCATTATATGTTTTTTAGACCAATAAGTCCTCAGTCACCTTTGCTTTGCATATTTTTCTATACAATAAAAGTGAATGGAGACTGTCCATCCCTAACATTCTGTCTAACATCTAATTTTGTATTCCAAAACAGAAAGAAAAATGCCATATGGATTTGGAACGACATGAGAGTGAGTAAATGACTGAGTAAGTGAATTAACCCTTTAATGGCAAATGCAGAATCATTGTTAAATATCTAAAAATGACCATTTTTAGAATGATTAAACCCATAATAGTTTTTGTTAACAATAATAACACTGTTCCAGAGTCTCCCCTTTGTGTGATTTTTAAAAAAGTCAAGACTGATAAAAACAGTTATTGATATGTATTCATGAAATCCATGAGAAGTAACTGAAATTTGATTATGTACATTTGACATGACTAATTACAAGGTATGTAATTAAATTAATGTAATAATGCCTAATATAATTACAAGTATTTGATAAAATATTAAACAAATGTGTTGCTTTGGTCCCGTCTAATAACACATGAGTTAAACATTGCATAAACATTACGTTCACAACACATGAATTACACTTATGCAAAACATTTAAATATTGCAAAAAAAAAAAAAATAATTCTTACACTTGTAACTTGATTTACAACTTTACAAGACGTTCTGTGCGCATGCAATTTAATTTACACATTTACAAATCTTACTCTACACGCAAATCTTTTAGGAACTAATTTACCTTCATACTGGTCCTGTTTCACAAAAACGGCATGCATACTTGTTAGCTACTGTATACAAAACAGTTAATTGCTGTTATACCCTCAAGCACTCCTCGGGTCATTTCTGACCCATTTTCATTTTGTTTCTTTAATAAAAATGGTATCCTTTATCTGAGTGGTACAAGACATGGTGACTTTCCTGCACTTACAGGTGCATCTCAATAAATTAGAATGTCGTGGAAAAGTTCATTTATGTCAGTAATTCAACTCAAATTGTGAAACTTGTGTATTAAATAAATTCAGTGCACACAGACTGAAGTAGTTTAAGTCTTTGGTTCTTTTAATTGTGATGATTTTGGCTCACATTTAACAAAAACCCACCAATTCACTATCTCAAAAAATTAGAATATGGTGACATGCCAATCAGCTAATCAACTCAAAACACCTGCAAAGGTTTCCTGAGCCTTCAAAATGGTCTCTCAGTTTGGTTCACTAGGCTACACAATCATGGGGAAGACTGCTGATCTGCTGTCCAGAAGACAATTACTGACACCCTTCACAAGGAGGGTAAGCCACAAACATTCATTGCCAAAGAAGCTGGCTGTTCACAGAGTGCTGTATCCAAGCATGTTAACAGAAAGTTGAGTGGAAGGAAAAAGTGTGGAAGAAAAAGACACACAACCAACCGAGAGAACTGCAGCCTTATGAAGATTGTCAAGCAAAATCGATTCAAGAATTTGGGTGAACTTCACAAGGAATGGACTGAGGCTGGGGTCAAGGCATCAAGAGCCACCACACACAGACGTGTCAAGGAATTTGGCTACAGTTGTCGTATTCCTCTTGTTAAGCCACTCCTGAACCACAGACAACGTCAGAGGCGTCTTACCTGGGCTAAGGAGAAGAACTGGACTGTTGCCCAGTGTTCCAAAGTCCTCTTTTCAGATGAGAGCAAGTTTTGTATTTCATTTGGAAACCAAGGCCCTAGAGTCTGGAGGAAGGGTGGAGAAGCTCATAGCCCAAGTTGCTTGAAGTCCAGTGTTAGGTTTCCACAGTCTGTGATGATTTGGGGTGCAATGTCATCTGCTGGTGTTGGTCCATTGTGTTTTTTGAAAACCAAAGTCACTGCACCCGTTTACCAAGACATTTTGGAGCACTTCATGCTTACTTCTGCTGACCAGCTTTTTAAAGATGCTGATTTCATTTTCCAGCAGGATTTGGCACCTGCCCACACTGCCAAAAGCACCAAAAGTTGGTTAAATGACCATGGTGTTGGTGTGCTTGACTGGCCAGCAAACTCACCAGACCTGAACTCCATAGAGAATCTATGGGGTATTGTCAAGAGGAAAATGAGAAACAAGAGACCAAAAAATGCAGATGAGCTGAAGGCCACTGTCAAAGAAACCTGGGCTTCCATACCACCTCAGCAGTGCCACAAACTGATCATCTCCATGCCACGCCGAATTGAGGCAGTAATTAAAGCAAAAGGAGCCCCTACCAAGTATTGAGTACATATACAGTAAATGAACATACTTTCCAGAAGGCCAACAATTCACTAAAAATGTTTTTTTATTGGTCTTATGATGTATTCTAATTTTTTGAGATAGTGAATTGGTGGGTTTTTGTTAAATGTGAGCCAAAATCATCACAATTAAAAGAACCAAAGACTTAAACTACTTCAGTCTGTGTGCACTGAATTTATTTAATACACGAGTTTCACAATTTGAGTTGAATTACTGAAATAAATGAACTTTTCCACGACATTCTAATTTATTGAGATGCACCTGTATGAATGGGAAATACTAAAATACAGAGATATATATTTTTTTTTGTCAAAATAAAATCAATAAATCAGACACAATGCAGAACACCACCACACATAAATGAAGGAGTGAGACGATAAAGTATCCACAATGCAGAAAACACACACACACACATACAGGTTTGTTTGATTATGTTAGTGATCTCTCATAGACTTCCACTGATTACATATTAGGCTAATGATATTTACTTTTTCCAAACTCTACCCCTAAAGCTAAACCTAACCATCACACAAACATGTCCACATCACTAGATTTGAAGATCAACATCATCTGACCAATTTAAGAGCTTTATTTAATTATTTTTTACTGATGACGACATTTGGCCCTCGTAAGTGTAGACAAAAGTTTATGCTAGAATTTTGATGTTTGAAATAAATGACAGGTAACAAAATAATTACTCTGTCTTTTCTTTGTAGCACAATCAGGTTTGAATGTGGCAGCATGGTCAGGTTTAACAGCATATTGGAGCATCATTGCAAAATCTGACACTTCAACCTAAGTGGATAAAAAGAATGCTACAAGTTGACAAATAATAGTTTTATTATAATGTCTAAAAATATATCCAATGCGAAACTTGTGAAAATATCTAGAAATGAAGTTTGTTACAATATTGTCTTATAGAGATCAGTCAATGCATGGAGCACTGAAGCCATCTAATGGCCATAGTTGTCATTTCATGTAATTGTTATTGTTATTCCAGTAGATACCACCAGAGACCCCCAAGAGACAAGTATGTTGATGTTTTGAAACTTTCAATTGAACATGAACATGAAATATGCTTATTTTATATGAAAATGAATGGTGAAATTTAGAACTTTAGATCCAAATAAGGTCTAAATACCATACAATTCCCCACAAATCCCTCCAAAAATGCACAGCTTTAGTGTTTTTTACTTGACTGAAGTTAGTGTTATTACGTTTCTTTCATAAATATAAAAAAATTACTTGTTTACTGTTTTCTGGTCAAATTTGACCTGAAGAGTACAAGTGTGATTCTAAAACGAAGAGTGCACCAGGTTTAAAGAGTGTGAGATTAAGTAGAGCATTACAACTTCCAATTACAAACGTAATTCTGAACAAAAGTACACACAATTAATATGCAAAACGCAAGTTATTGCAATGGTCTGAGTGGATTTGTGCATTCAAATAACAATATCTGATCAGGAATAAATATTTACCCTGCAGGATTATTACAAATAAAGAATTTATAATTGTATTCAGTTTGGTCACAGAGAAAAAGCCAATGTTTACCTAAATTCAGAAGTGACTGTGCATGTGTTTGTGTTGTTCAGTATTTTGTGGTCTGCCCAGTTACAGACAGATGAACTCCGCATTACCTCATGAGGGTCACATGACTAAATGGCGTTCCGCTATTGGTCAGAGCGCACCGGGGAAGTTGTTTGGGTTAAAAAGCAGGAAGCGTAAAATTATTGGTGCGGACAATCTGAATTTCACCATCTGGAATGTTTTGAAATATCTCACTTAAAGTCACAGACCTCAGTTTGTAAAGAAGAAGTCTCTTGTATTTTAGTAATTCCCCCGCGAAGAACAATATCTGTAAGTATGTCGATTTAATGTATTATTATTATTATTTTGTCGTCATGTCTAGGTAACTGATCAGAAAACAGTTGGTAATTTGAACGGGCTGATAGACCACACCTTAATATTAAACGTCCTAGTAGTCTGTTAGCTTTTAGGCGCGTGCACCAAATTATTAATAACATCCTACATTATTTGTTAAATTAGAGACATTTGTTTTGTTTCGTTTTTGATGACAGTATATCCACACCCAAGTTTATTATTACTTATAGTAACTTCTAGAAAGTCTTAACAGTCTCATATAGACCTGTCTTGTGTTTTAATTTTGGTTTTAGAAAGCTGGATAAGCAGGCATGTTACTCAACGCAGTTTAGCATCTAGTCCTGATATCTATATAATAGGCAAGGTCTGTTTTCAGTGTACATAATATGAATATAAATGATATATAAACACATATGAATTATATGGCATTATATGTAAAGATACAGTGGCTTTCCCCTCAGTTATTGAGTGTCACACAAGTGTCCTAGCAGAGTAAAAACAGGTGTAGTTAATCACTACAACTGTGGACATCCCCCAAGTTTGACATAATTTTAAACAGCATATCTATTGTGTTATTTAAACCTATCAAATGTCATTTTGCAAAATGTATAACTTGAAAAACTGTGCTTGTGCTATTTTTGTGTAATAAATAAAATGTTTATTTATGATGTGTGTTCCCTCCCTTTATGATTGTATGCTGCTCTGTTGCTTGTAACTGTCAATCAAGTGCAGGGTTGTCGAGGTGAGCTGCAGCTTATGTGGAGATGGAGGAACGAGCTCGCAGCTGTCTGCTGCACTTTAGAGCCACTCTGGAGCAAGACATCAAAGCCTCTTACCTGATGGACCACATGATCAGCGATGGGGTCCTGACCAATGATGAGGAAGAGAGAGTGCTCAGCAAGGTCTGTTGCGACAATACAACATTGCTCAGTGTTACTTAAAAAAAAAAAAAATAGACTTGACAGTCGAGCTTCTTTTCCCTGGTTCTCCAGGCCACCAGAAAGGAGCAGGCTGCAGCCCTGCTGGAGTTGTTGTTGAGGAAAGACAACAGGGCTTACATCTCCTTTTATAATGCTCTGATCAGTGAGAGTTATGGAGATCTAGCCAGCCTCCTTCATAATGACCTGCCTCTGCTCAGCCCTGAGGGAGAGAGAAGCTTTGCAGATGGAGTGTCTCCCTCTGGTAATCAGTTTGGTGGATATTTTGCTCTGACATGTATGTAAATGTAAAGTGCTTAGATGTCAGCTTTGTCTGTGCAATTATCAGTTCTTATGTTTGTAACATGTCTGAAAATATATTTATTGTGTATGAAAATGAGATGATCTCAGAATAGAAGTTTATAGTTATTAAAGGGATTAAATTATTTTAAAGGTCACATATTCACTTCTGTAGCATTGAGATTTTTTCTTACATGCTTAGTATTAATCAAGGTTTGTAGCACCAATGATAATTGTAATTTTTATGATAAATGTTTTTATGACTATTTTTCACTGCCATTTTCACCCTCTTTCTGACCCTTAGAATTAAACTGAGGATTCTGCCACTGGAACTTAAAAAATGTATGTGAATGTATGTGTAAATTGCCTTTGTTATGATTGGCAAGCCTCTCCACATATGAAATGAGTGTTGGGTGGTAATGAACTACATCAGTGCTTTAGTTCTTGTAATTAGATTACATTACATTAAAACATTTGCATAATATAAAAATAACAAAAGGAGTGTACATTGGTACTTAAAGGTGCACTCAGAAACTTTTTGTTTGTAACATCTTGGACTTACAGTGACACCTAGTGGTGTGGATGCAGCGCCATTCAAAACTAATAGTTTTCAGTTTCAGATGCCAATGAAAAAATGAACTATTCACAATCAGCCATGATTAATTTTAATCCAATAGTGAAAGTGTCCAATAACAAGATGGTTACTGAGATTAAGCGAGTAGCATTCAGCTGGTCATGTGATTCTAAAATGGCAGCCCCTATGTAGAATAGTTTTCTTAAATTATCAGGTTGGATTTGGGAGGAAGTTTCAAATTCAGAAAAACATGTAAAATCCTGTTTTCTATAATATGGCCCCTTTAAAGGCAAAACATTATGTAGGTTAGTACTTGACACTTTCTCTTTTCACTGCATCTGCATTCCAGTCCAGTTGATTCTGAGTGAAGGTGGTGTTCCTCAGAGACCCGTTGTGTTTGTGAGCCGACCCGCTCTGCTTAACCTGATCCGGGAGAATCTCTACCGTCTGCAGGACACAACGGGTTGGGTCACTGTGTTTGGCATGGCGGGCTCAGGGAAGTCTGTGATGGCTGCAGAAGCTGTTAGAGACCGTGCTCTCATTAAGGGTAATGACTTGGTGCTGATTCAGACTTTTGTGAGATATTGAAGAAGGTGTTTCTCATATACAGGTGAATCTCAATAAATTAGAATGTCGTGGAAAAGTTCATTTATTTCAGTAATTCAACTCAAATTGTGAAACTCGTGTATTAAATAAATTCAGTGCACACAGATTGAAGTAGTTTAAGTCTTTGGTTCTTTTAATTGTGATGATTTTGGCTCACATTTAACAAAAACCCACCAATTCACTATCTCAAAAAATTAGAATACATCATAAGACCAATAAAAAACAAACATTTTTAGTGAATTGTTGGCCTTCTGGAAAGTATGTTCATTTACTGTATATGTACTCAGTACTTGGTAGGGGCTCCTTTTGCTTTAATTACTGCCTCAATTTGGCGTGGCATGGAGGTGATCAGTTTGTGGCACTGCTGAGGTGGTATGGAAGCCCAGGTTTCTTTGACAGTGGCCTTCAGCTCATCTGCATTTTTTGGTGTCTTGTTTCTCATTTTCCTCTTGACAATACCCCATAGATTCTCTATGGGGTTCAGGTCTGGTGAGTTTGCTGGCCAGTCAAGCACACCAACACCATGGTCATTTAACCAACTTTTGGTGCTTTTGGCAGTGTGGGCAGGTGCCAAATCCTGCTGGAAAATGAAATCAGCATCTTTAAAAAGCTGGTCAGCAGAAGGAAGCATGAAGTGCTCCAAGATTTCTTGGTAAACAGGTGCAGTGACTTTGGTTTTCAAAAAACACAATGGACCAACACCAGCAGATGACATTGCACCCCAAATCATCACAGACTGTGGAAACTTAACACTGGACTTCAAGCAACTTGGGTTATGAGCTTCCCCACCCTTCCTCCAGACTCTAGGACCTTGGTTTCCAAATGAAATACAAAACTTGCTCTCATCTGAAAAGAGGACTTTGGACCACTGGGCAACAGTCCAGTTCTTCTTCTCCTTAGCCCAGGTAAGACGCCTCTGACATTGTCTGTGGTTCAGGAGTGGCTTAACAAGAGGAATACGACAACTGTAGCCAAATTCCTTGACACGTCTGTGTGTGGTGGCTCTTGATGCCTTGACCCCAGCCTCAGTCCATTCCTTGTGAAGTTCACCCAAATTCTTGAATCAATTTTGCTTGACAATCCTCATAAGGCTGCGGTTCTCGGTTGGTTGTGCATCTTTTTCTTCCACACTTTTTCCTTCCACTCAACTTTCTGTTAACATGCTTGGATACAGCACTCTGTGAACAGCCAGCTTCTTTGGCAATGAATGTTTGTGGCTTACCCTCCTTGTGAAGGGTGTCAATGATTGTCTTCTGGACAACTGTCAGATCAGCAGTCTTGTGTAGCCTAGTGAACCAAACTGAGAGACCATTTTGAAGGCTCAGGAAACCTTTGCAGGTGTTTTGAGTTGATTAGCTGATTGGCATGTCACCATATTCTAATTTTTTGAGATAGTGAATTGGTGGGTTTTTGTTAAATGTGAGCCAAAATCATCACAATTAAAAGAACCAAAGACTTAAACTACTTCAGTCTGTGTGCATTGAATTTATTTAATACACGAGTTTCACAGTTTGAGTTGAATTACTGAAATAAATGAACTTTTCCACGACATTCTAATTTATTGAGATGCACCTGTATGTACTTTTGCTTCCATTTTCTCTTATTAATGTTTCCATATAAATGGTTGTTTGTTCCGGTCCTTTAATTTGATTGGAGAAGTGTCATTCCGAGATTGCTGATATGTCAAATAATAACTGGCCATACACTATAAAAAGAAATAAGTTTTGTCAGGTAACCTAAAAATGTGCTACATGTGGTAACATCTGAAATATTCCTGGTTTATTCAAGTCAAAAATGTAATTAAATCTGACAAAGTGAATCTTACTTGACAAATTTGGTTACTTCAATGAAAGTAATTTATAGGTTACATCAAGAGGCACTTACAATGGAAGTAAATAGGGCCAATCCGTAAAGGTTAAAATACACACTGTTTAAAAGTATAGCCACAAGACATAATATGCATGTTAACTTGATTTTTGTGTAATAAAATCACTTACTAACCTTTTCTGTGTAAAGTTAGAGCCAATTTTACAACTTCGTTGCCATGATGGTGTAATTTCAACAAACCCAAAAACGACTGTAAAAATTACAATTTAAACAACTTCACAGCTCAAAAAATACACAAGTTTTAACAGAAGAATTAATGTAATTGCTTCTATAAAATATAAAAACTTCAAATTTCTGCCTTTTAAACCCTCCAAAAATTGGCCCTATTCACTTTCATTGTAAGTGCCTCACTTTTTTTTTTTTTAAGAAAAGGAGGGATGAGTCTAAATTAATTTTTGTGGTAATCAATATTATGCCACAAATGTTGACGATTGAGCCTCACTTGTATTGAACCTGGAATATTCCTTTAATACCTTGAGGTAACAATTGCTGGTTACCATGTTTTTTGTGTATCGTGTTGAAATGTTTCTCAATATTTACATCGTGTTTATAGAATTGTTGTATAAAAACAATGTCACACTTACAATCGTGCTGTTTTACTTACTGCACCATTGTGTCTACAGCCGAATCACAGACGCTATGATATTCAGTAATACGGCGCTCTTGCTCATCCATTTCTCTTCCTTCCTCCATCCTCCAGAGTGTTTTCCGGATGGTGTTCACTGGCTCTCTGTCGGGCAGTGTGAGCGGGCAGACTTGCTGGTGAGAATGCAGTCTCTGTGTTTCCGCTTGGAACAGGGTCAAAGTTCAGATGCAAGCCAGCGGCCACCCTGCTCTGTGGAAGAGGCCAAAGAACGCCTGCGTTTTCTAATGCTCCGCAGGTTTCCCAGGTGAGCACTAGGGACAGTTGGTCTGCAGCCAGACAACATCTGATCTCTATCAATGTCATTTATTTACTTAATCATATTAGCCTATATTTAGTCTTTCATTTTTGTGTTTCCATCAGGTCCCTGCTGATTCTGGACGATATCTGGGACAGCTCTACTCTCAGGTCCTTTGATATCCAGTGCAGAGTCCTCTTGACCACGCGGAATAGAGGTCTGACTGAATCAGTTAGCGGTGAGTAGTTTGTTCATGTTCATGCCAATACTACAGCTAGTTTGCTATAGATCAAGACTAATTCTAGAATCACTCGCAGTGAGTGGTGGCTCTTGAATAAAAGTCCTCTGCCTGTTTGTGTCTCAGACTTGCTTTAAATCCAAGGCCGTTCATTTGGTTTTGAACTAAATGAGAGTATATGCATCAGAGAACAGCAGATCCTGCATCTGGGACAAGAGATAAGCTATTTCCGGCTTGGGTTAAGAGAGAGAAATGTCTTTATTTGTCTATAAACAAAGTGGTGTGGTTTTGAGGTGCTATCTTGCCCTATAATTCAGTTTGCCTCATTATTTAATCCGAGTTAATGCTTGAGTTCTGTTTGTGTATGCTTCCTTGTGTTTGTGTGTAGGTAAAAGGTTTGAAGTGCCAGTTGATAACGGTCTAGATGAGGAGAAAGCCTTGGAAGTTCTTGCTTTGTATGTAAATGAGAAACCACAGAAGCTTCCAGAACAGGCCCGCAGCATTGTCAACGAATGCAAAGGTACACGTTACCCTTTTTATGCAAAAATGAACTCGAAGGTCTTTTAAAAACATGATCAAACATGACCCAGTTCTCAAGAAATGCATTTATATCGCATTTACTCAGTGTCATCTACAGGTAAATGATTGGACTTGATGACCGATCATGTCTTCTCTGATTAGAAGTCTCATTATGTCCATTTTATTGGTTATCTTTCAAATTTTAGTGCGCTTTACTGTATTTACACATTTGTTATGTAATTAGACTCAATCAAAAGTTAAGAAGATTATGCCCAGTTGTTAAATAAAATGATTAAATAAACTAGATTTTTTAAATACAATGTTTATGGTGCTTGCCTTTGTGTTGCTATGCAGTTGCAAGGGCATTGCTAGGGTGTTTTGGGTGGTTGTTAGGTCACTTACTGGCCCAAGTGAAAAGGGGCAACCTAAAGGCTCTGTGATATTGTGGCCCCCTTGATATGGCTCAGGTCCCTGCTGTAAATCTATGAGATTTTTTTTGACCGGCGAAATCGTAAGTCTGATTGCGTACAAATAGCACTCAACAAGCCAAATAATTTGAGGTATCTTTCATGTCCATAGCACAAATGGTGCGGGACTAGCTGAATAATTACTGTAGCAAGCTACACTAACAATCCAGTATGTGCACCAACTGCAAACATCTCTCCTTTTGTAGGCTCTCCTCTGGTGGTGTCTCTGATCGGAGCTCTGTTGAGGGAGTTTCCAGACCGCTGGGGCTACTATCTGCGGCAGCTGAAGATGAAGCAGTTCAAGCGGATCCGTAAGTCTTCATCCTATGACTATGAAGCCTTGGATCAGGCCATGGACGCCAGCCTGCAAGTCCTGGAAGTTGAACACCGAGATCTGTACAGAGACCTGAGCGTCATGCAGAAAGACATCAAAGTGCCTGCTAAGGTCAGCCACAAAATCACTGTCAACATTTAGTAAAGTGATGAATTGTTTAGATGCTCTATCCATTATTTATTATTTCTTTATGATTAATCCACTTTAAGTGGTGTTTTAAACGGGCTGTCTAAATAGTTTGGTTGTGTTGTGTTAAAGCTGATGTGTAATTTTTTTGTTGAAATGTTGAAATCCTTTCCCAGCTTTCCAGCTTTGACAGCTTTCTGCGGTGCTGTCAAAATATTGCTCTTGTTTGTTTGAGCATGCTTTCAAAGGAACATTGGCCCAATCATTGGCATGAGTTTGGGGTGGGACTTTCTATTTGGCTAACCAATGGCAGATGAAGGGAGTGTTCAGGGAAACCTGTTTGAAAGAGATCATCATTTTTGAAATTCTGTTTGACACTAGAGGCTTTAACTCATTTGATTAACATGCACAGCTGCCAAATGCAAATTTGGAAAGATTTGCTGGAAAGTTCTATATTCAAACTGTATTCAAACTGTAGGTTCTGTCTGTGCTGTGGGGTCTTGAGTTGGAGGAGGTGGAGGACGTCCTACAGGAGTTTGTGAATAAATCTCTGCTGTTTCGGGACTGTAACCAGCGGCCGTACCTCTATTACCTTCACGACCTGCAACTGGACTTTCTCACTGAACAGAACCGCAATGAATTGACTGTAAGTCATGTGTCCCATTTTTGGAAAACCCAGCAAAGAGAAGTTATGCATGTTCACACCACACAGACATGCGGAGAGGATCTGTGATTTTATCTTCCTCGTCTTCTGAGGGAAGTGTTTTCATGAGATTTTACTTTTTGCTTTTTGTTTTTTAAATCTTACAATGATTTAATCATCCTCATTCTGATCGAGAATTACAAAAGTTAATATTATTAGTATTATTCTAAACTACATTTAAGTGACACTTACAATATTTCTTGTAGGAACTGCATAAAAAGATGGTCCGTCAATACCAGCAGTTCTATAAGAAAGGCGCACCCAGATCTGGAGATAAAGAGTGTTTGTACTGGTATCACTTTCTGCCATATCACATGGCTAAAGCAGACCTCTCTAAGGTAACTCTACAGAATGACCTGAACTGACATTTGGAGCATACAGTAAGTAGGATTTTTCATTAATGCTAAATCCTTTTTATTTCTCAGGAGCTTTGTTCACTTATGTTTTCCTTGGACTGGGTCAGAGACAAAGCTCAGATTATGGGATCTGCTCATCTCATCAATGACTATGTGGAATATGGTGAAATATTAGACAAAGAGGTACTTCAAAACCCATCACTGTCATACAGTATTCCCACTTAAGGACCTTTATAATGATTTTTATTTGTGGATTTGAGGTCAAGTAAGGTGTGACTGTCCAAATGCTAACCAATAATTTAGACTTTATAGGTAAAAAATGCAAAAGTGTTTAATACTTAAATTTGTCTTTGTGTATAGCACGCATATGCTCTAGATACATTGATCTGTGGTCCTCTTGCAGGAAATGCAGGTTCAGATCTGGCCTGCATCATCTCCCAAAAATATTCTACCCTATCCTTAAATAAAAAAATGAAGAAAAATACCTATTCTTTATGGTACAATCACAGATGCAAGATGTGGAAATGTGACTTGTTGATTAATATAAAATATTACGTTGTTTTGTGCACAGAATAGTGAGGTGAGACTGCAGTTTCAGGAGTTCCTCTCTCTGAACGGGCATCAGCTGGAACAGAGGCCGTTTCCTGACTTGGTGCAGCTGGCTCTGTCTCAGCCCGCCTGCTCTGAAGTTTACAGGCAGGCCTTGATGCAGGCGCAGGACAGAGCCACTAGGGGGCAGCTCTATCTTGACTGGGTGTATGTATACCACTTGCTGATCATTTCCACTCATAGTGAATTTCTTGTGGATGAGATTATGATTGAAAGCAGACTGTGTTAATTTTTGCCTCCATAGGAACAAAAATAGTCAGGACAGTTTGTCTCGGCTGGTCATTCATCCTCACCAGGGGTCCATATATTATGCCTGTTTCTCCAGAGATGGGAGCAAAATCGCCTCCTGTGGGGCCAGCAAGACTCTGCGGGTAAACATTCAACTGTCCTGCTGTTCAACTATTTGGCACTCTATACACAATAATATCTGACTGCTATATGTCATATATTATATTTCACTCTCCTCTCTGTCCTCTATAGGTTTTTAAGACGACCTCTGGAGAGAAGCTTCTAGAACTACAAGCTCATGATGATGATGTTCTGTGCTGTGCCTTTTCCCCCGACAGCCGTTACATAGCAACCTGCTCTAGTGATAGGAAAGTTAAGGTCAGTGTGTGTGTTTTCCTGCCTATTTATGTAAAGTTTTTGCAATGCATTTAACTTCCAGAATGTGACATTTCTGAGTGAAACAGAACATTCAGTTTGAAACAATGCAGGACTGGACTTGATTTCATGCTTTGGGATTTGATTGGATCATAAAAAGAGGGCCATGTGGTCTTAGTTATATCAGCAGTAAAGAAAAGTTGGTTTTGTCATTTTTTTGTTTTCCTTTACAGTGCTGTGCTGTGATTAATCTTGTACAGTAAGCCTGGGACACTTATTAAGAAAGTTAATTGAGTCAATTTTGAGTTCATGTTGAATTTAAATTTGGGCTGTCAGTCGATTAAAATGTTTAATCAAATGAATTACTTGACATGCCAATTAATTAGTAGAATTAATCATATATATAAATATTTGCAGAAAAAGCCCCCCAAATAACAAAAATTCGATATACAGTATAGTGATTAAATTAATATTTCAATATTTATAAATATAATATATATTATAAATTAAATAATTAAAAAGCATTACATTATTGTGGCAGACGAGTAAAGCATTTTTAAGACAATAAAAAAAGTGGCTTTAGAAGGCAACATATTTTTTAATTTCTATGTTATTGAAAGCCTATAGGCCTACAGTCCAAAGTAATCCATTTTGCAATTTAATTCATCAGTCTGTCTGAAACAGATTTATAAGAACTTTTCTATGGACATGTCAATGTACACATGCGTCAGACAGACGCTTTAGGAGCGTCTCACTTTGATTGCGTCACGTCATAAACAGCGGTTTTAGATGCTGTGTCAAGTGAAACATAATTTGAAACTTAGAAAATCACGTCTTGAGATCCCTGCATTCTGAATTTGTGTCCAGATGTTTTTGAACACAAGAACATGTTTTCATCTTGTGCTGTCGATGGTGTCAAGCATGTCTGAGTTTGGTTAGCTGTCTGTACAGTTGCGCTTTGCCTATACAGCTGAAGTCTCGCTTACTGCCCCCTGCTGAAAACAGGTGGCACTTGAAGCTAGAATTGCTCTGATGGAAGGAATATTCTTTACTTCCGTCTGGGGAATGACTAATTGCGCAAATTTTTTTAACACATTATTTTTTATATAATTTATCGCACTGAAATAACAATAAATCAGCAGCTCTACTTCAAAAGTACAACATGAAATTTAGATTGGGTCTTATTGACTTTCTTAATACACATTCTCTGTCTTATTGAGTGTACTATTCATCAGTGCACATTACTCTAAAGAAAAATTCTGTTCACAGTCTTTTATGAAAATGTGATTACAGCCTCTAAAACAGGTTTATGTCACCATGTTTGCTTTAATTTCCACCGGCCACTTTTCACAACACATTCAAGTCCCTACCTGATGGTACCCTGCTGATTTTTATTCTTGTTGAATATCCTGTTTCACTCGGAAATGTCACTTTATGGAAGTAAAACGGGTTGCAAATGTTTCATGATGATTTCAAGATCTTTCTCAGTTTCTCGCTCATGCTGATAATAGCTTTCTTGAAGGTTATGTAGTGTGAAATCAGTCAGGTCAATGAGAAATGTCTCTGTGTGTTTTGTTGTAGTTGTGGAATGTTGAGCGAGGTTCTCTGGTCAGAGAGTTTGCCGAGGAACATGTCGAACAGATAAACCACTGCCAGTTCACCAACACGGGTCAACGTGTCTTGCTGGCCACCTGCTCTAATGACAAATTCAACAATACCAAGGTGAGAAGACATCAGTGTTTAACATGCAAAATTTCATGCTTAAATCTCTTTTTCTCACCCTTGGTTTCCTCTTTCCACAGTTAGAAACATATTTAGTGAATATGAGTAATAAGAATCAGCAAGCGTCCTACCAGCTGTCAGAGCTGCAGAGGAGGGGAATGGGGCAGCCGTGTAATTTTACAGCTTGTGAAATTTGCAAAGAATTGTGCTAGATCTGTAGGAGTGTGACAGCAGGGGTCTGCAGTGGAACTGTATTCATCTGCTGGTGTGAAACAGAATGAGAGAGAGCACGTAATGAGAGCACATCCCCCCAGTGGAGGCGTGAACACAAAGGGGCACTTCGTGGAACATTTTTGGCGTGAGGAGTGAAAGAAACACCCTGAAATGAGATTTAGAGAATGCTACGGCAGATGCATCAATATGCAGGACAGTTAAAGCAGACTAAACATGTTCTTGAAACCTGTTTTCACAAAAGGGACCATCCTCGTATAGTTCTTGAGACAGAAATACAAACAAAGAGTCATATCATAGTCCCCCTAAGGTCTGAAAAATTCAGTTATTTTTCCGACCATTTTCCCTCATCTCTCTGACCATTAGAATTAAGCATTCCATTTTTTTGCTTCTGTGCTTGCTGGACTTCTATATGTAAACACCCTCTTTGCATGTGAAATGAGATGCAGTGCTCTTATTCACAAACGGTGGGTTTGCTGTCATATCTGGTGTAATTTCTGCTGCCCCATCCTTTAACAACAGACTCTTTTCATTAAGTCTGCATTACATTGTGACAGGTTCACAAAACATCCACACTGCTCAAACTGTTAAGATCGCACTGAAACGATCAGGGACTCGTTTGTATTGTTGGGATTCTTCAGAAAGATATGCAGATTTGCAGTTGCTACACACAGCCAGGAAAAACATTTTAACAGACTTTCTCACATTTTATTCTTATCATTTTGTTCTTCAGGTGTTTTCCTGCTTCCTCCTTATTACCTTACTGTCAGAAAGAAGTATTGAATGAACTGCTTCTTTTCAATTAATGCTCTTTTTTCACTTGAGAGGAAGTTTTTGAGTTCTAAGTATGGGATAGTACAAAATCTCAAAGGATCAGGAACAATTTTGTTCCTTATGATATGGCCCCTTTATCAAATTGTCTAAAAATTTCTCTCCATCTCCACCTTTCCTGCAGCTGTGGAACCCGAACAAGACGACCTCTCAGAACACTATGTTCGGACACATGGAGCCTGTCAATCACTGCTGCTTTTCTCCCAACGACGCCTACCTCGCCACTTCATCTAGTGACGGCACCTTAAAGGTGAGGCAGTCTGAGTTGGGATAGTTGGAACAAGAGTACTAACCTAGAGTCTGATGTTCTGCCTTATATATTTCACCTTAAAATGAAAGGATGACCTTAGATTATCTTTGGAAATTGGGAAACGATCAATGCATGTGGACTCACTTCTTTGTATTTGTCAGCTGTTTGAGGTGTCTTCTGCCAATGAGTGGAAATCAATCGATGTCAATAGTTTTTTCCCGGAAAGTGACGATGAAATAAATGTCATTGTGAAATGCAGCACCTGGTCGTCTGACAGCTCGCGGGTCATTTGTGCTGCCAGGAACGCTGTGTTTGTAAGTACATTTATATATGTGTGTGTGAAATACAGCACCGTATTAAAAGAAAAGTAATAGTCTTGAAACAACGTAATTTGATGCACCAGTTAAAATAAAACATGATCATGAAATATTAACTATCCCAGCTCCTCATGACAACATTTTCAAGCCATAATGAGAGATTTGTTTGTTGTCTCTTCTCTCGTGGTTGGTATTTAAACAGTGTATGTGTTGATTGTATTGTGTACGTTTGTGTAGGTGTTTGATGTAGCTACATCAAAAATGCTTTTGGAGATGAGGACTAGTCGCCTGAGTACAGTGCAGTACTGCCACGTGTGTCCCAACACCAATCTGCTGGCCGTCGCTCTCTCCCATTACACTGTAGAGGTATGTCACATGAGAGACAGCACTCGTAGATGCTCAAATTCAAGGCATGAAATAAGATTGGCAGAAGAATTTCAAAACATTAAAATTGTATGAAGACATTTATTAGAAAAATGAAGTTTGGTATATCTCCTATATTTACAGTATTGAACATCCCTACTCATTCTTTATTTTTACTCGTTCTACATTTTGGAATATAAAGTCCGACACTATTGAAACTATAAAATGTATTATTCTTATAAGAATTGTCAGTACTGAAGACTCAAGTGTGTGTACGGTACATCATTTTAAAACTGTTTGATTATCATATTTACTCATCTCTTTTTTTTTTTTTATGTGGTACTAACCAAAGTCTTTGGTTTTCAGCTGTGGAATTTTGAGACCAGTAAGAAGAAAGCTGAATGCAACGGTCACCTGAGCTGGGTTCACTGTGTACAGTTCTCTCCTGATGGTTCACTTCTCCTGTCTTCCTCTGATGATCAGACCATCAGGGTAATATAGTTCTGATCCCTCTGTTCCTCTACTTTAGCAAGTGTACTGCCATAAGTAAGGATTTTTGCTGTTATTCTCTACATAAAATTGACCTGTTGTCACATAACATGTTCCCACCTGTGTTTAGATGTGGGAGACAGACAGTGTTCACACTTCCTCTGCTGTGGCTCTGAAGAGGGACTCTGATGTTCTGTTCTCCCAGAATGATGTTACAATAGTGGCAGCTGACAGCAGAAACCGATTACAGGTACTGCCCACCGGACACCTGCATACTGTGTTAGATCTCTCTAAAGGGCGTGTAGGGGTGTTTTGGTTTCAGTCTTTACATTTTGTCTTTTTTCTTCTGTGTATCATGTACTGTTGTAGTTTAGCGATGGGTCACTATGGTTGATTAATCGATTACTCAGGTTGACTATTTTATCTAGATTTTTTTTTAGTTTTTATATTTTTAGCAGATGCGATTTTAGATGTTAAACACTTTGCATGGTAAAACCCTCTTAAAAAAGTTTTGTCTTTAAATTCCTCCTTTAAAGCTCCTCCGCTACAGCTAAACACATTCAGCCATTGTGTCACTTCTTGCTCTTTTTTTCATTTTCTCACCATGAGTGTTGTTTATAAAATGGCATTTCAAGTAAAAATAATTCAACTTTTAAAAATGTGTCTCAAGACTGCATTTTGTCCTGTTCCGTTGCATTCCGTTTTGCTGTTTTTGAATGCTAATATACAGGGCTTCCTCGAGGTTGCACTCCATAATATTCATGGTTTTTGCACTGACACCTAGCAGTGTAGATTTAGCATAGGGCATATGAGTCATTTTAAACACATTTTTCAAATATTCTATGTTACTATTAATATTTCTTTCTGTTTAATAGTTTAGCAATTGGCAAAAAAATCACTTTTAAGATCACAAAGACCCATTTATTCTACTTGTTGATTTTGAAAATAGTGGTTTTGCACATTCCTGTTGTGTTTAGTATGTGTTGTTCTAAGAATGTGTTGTGTTGTTGGCCATCAGGTACGGACCGGATCTGCAGGTGCTATTTTGTTCGAGAGTGAGGAATTTCCATCTAGGATCCGCTGTACGTGCATCTGCAAACATGCTCCTCTTGTGGCCCTAGGGGCTGAGAATGGAAGCGCACAGGTATCAGCTCACAGCTGTACAGTCATCTGTCTTATCCTAATAGTATTTCAGTTTCATTAGGGTGTTGGCTGAGACTATTTGGCTGGTTTGGGCATGCAAAGCACTCTTGAGTAAAAATATCCAGCAGGTTGCTTGCGGATGTTTTTACTCTCCTCTGCCATTGAGATTTACCACGGCTGTCAAGAGCACACAACCCTCTAATCTCACTCTTCCCTTGTACCATGCCATCTATCCATCTTTCTCTCTCTCACTCTCTCTCTTTCTCTCTCTGATTGTCAGAGTGCTGGAGGCGAGTATTGTCCTCATGTGTTGTAAAAACTTGTAGAGTCAGTCCTGTAGTGCAATAGATGTGACTGATATGTTAGGGACAGTGGGAAAGCCCAGAGGTAACGGCTGACTGATGCAATAAAAGTGTGTGTGTACGGCAGGCCCCACCTGAGCTTCACGTCCATCCTTTTCTATTTATTACACCCCTTTACTGCCAACCAACATCTATTTATTTAGATTGCTCCTTTCTTTCTCTCTGGGATTGTTTGTCTTCAGGAGAGCGATTTGGACAAGAGCAGTTAAATGAATCTAAGGTAAATTGAATAAAACACTTTAAAGGAATGTTCCTTCTTTCATTGTAACTTATTGTATTGTATTTACATCAATATAAATGGGATTTTTGTTTTCACAAACCAAGGGTATAGTCAAAATGATTGTCAGTGGTAACAGAGCTTCAATTGTTTTGAACATGGAACATTGCGTTAAACATTCCTGATGTTTCCTTTACATTTCTAACAGTGTGAATTGCAGTTTACAAATTAATATCAGAATGCAAGCATGAAATTATGCGACTTTCTACAGATTCTAGTACTGTGTTTTTGTAATCTGCATTGAAGGCTTCACATCTCCAGTAATACAGTTTCCATTATTAAACACCAGAGGGCGGAAAATCGTTATGGCACTGTGCAAGACATGAATGGCACAGAGGAGTCCATCAACACTTGCAGTGAAAGCCTTTACTAGACTTGAAATGAATAACATTAACCAACGCATTTCGGCACGTAGGCCTTCATCAGGGTTAAGATAAAAATACACGAAATTCTCATTTAAAAAACTCTGAAAATGAAAGTAACTTAAACAACCAATCGTATTGGACTCTGGAATTGAATCCCTGCTAATTATTAAGTTACTTTCATTGGCCAGAGTTGTTTTAAATGAGAATGTTGTGTATTTTTATCTTAACCCTGATGAAGGCCTTCATGCCGAAACACGTTGGTTAATGTTATTCATTTTAGTCGTTGTTTTTATCCATGCACTTTGTGAGTGGGTAAAGTAGCGCCATATCTAGTTCTACAACTGTGCAAGACATGGCAAGCTATATAATAACCAATAGCTGGACAACCAAAGCTAGACTTAATGTGAAGGCAGTATGTCAGTAATGGTACATTTCTTACATGTTTTTTTTTTCTTCCCTCAAGCAGAGCCTGCTGTTAGTGTAATGACAACAAAAAAGACAGCTGGAATAAGCAACATCTGTTCTGTGTGTGAATGTGTGTGCGTGTGTGTGTGTGTGTGTGTCTGTGCACGCACAGACAAGAAGAGTGAATGTTAGACAGTTTCTGAAGAACATTGGCTTGAGAACCCTGCAGCTGTTGAACTTGCAGTGTGATTTTGTGCTGGCATTAGGGCTAGAGACAGGTACAGTGTAGGTATGGTAAGCGGTAAGTGTGTTACCGATTGCCTTGTAGAAATGCACTCTTAGCAGTTAGCCATGATTTATTCATTCTAATAAATCAATATGTAAATCAGACTTTCAGAATGGCCACAATTTTTGACGTTTTTCCACACCATTTTTTTTTTTTTATTACTATCCCCTTGTATACTGCAGTATGTGGGTAGAGACAAATGATGTAGAACAATGTCTTCACTTCTGTTGACTGTTGCTGCATCACATCACTGCTCATTTGCATAAAGTTAAACATAAAGTCATTTGTCTCGTCACTGGACACGCCCACATTGCATCGTAAATGGTCACTGTCAATTATTTAGCTTCAAATCATTGCTTTGTAAAATTAAATGACTTCTGGTTGCTTTGATGCTGTAAATTGCTGTCAGTGTTTGCAACCCTTTACACAAATAAGATCAAAGATATTAAATTAATAGTGTTCTTTTGATCCAAATTTGCCCAGAAAACACATGGATTGAACGTCAGTTTAAATATCAATACTGGGTATCAAAAATGTACTATGAAGACTTCAACGCTGACATCATTATATGCATATTCTGTACACTCACACATGTCAGTCATGAGCTCTGAATCTGCATTACACAGCACTCGATGCTGCTTCATGAAGCTCACACAACTTCAGAACACCAGCCCAGAATCTGAAGCCCACAAACATACCTCTAAATTACTCTCCAAAAACACAGCACATGCTCCCATTGCCCCAAGAAGCTTTTGAAGTTTGCGTTTTGAAGCTTTAGATGCAACAGAGAGGGGCCGTAGTCAGTCCTGCCTTCCTGAGGGGGACACTGTTAAAGGGGAGGGGAAGAACTCATCTTTAAAGCAGCTCTTGTAAACAGCCTTTAAAAACACATTTACATAAGAAAGGAGGAGGAATATGGATGTATTAGCTGATGAATTCTGAGATTGTAGCTTTAGATGAGTGTAATGAGAGGTTCAGGCCGATATCTGTAGGTTAATTTGAGGTCAGTGCAGGGTGCTAATATCTGTAGTTTTATAGATATTGTGTTCATTATCGGAAAAAAAGGCTTGTTAATTAATCTCTCTCTGAAGCTTCCTGACCTGATCTGTCAGGCAGGCCTGATTAATCTTATTCAGAGTATGTGATTTGCAAAGTCAAGTGTATCTCAAATTTTTTTCTCTCTCACTGTGTCCTTTGTCTCTCTCTTCTGTTAATTTTTTTGGTCATCTCTAAATACAGAATATATTTTGTTGTTGTTGTTTGGTGTTTGAATTTTCTTTTTCTGTTCTTCCTTCAAATTGAGCTGTATCACTGTTATTTAAATGTTCTTTTGTTTCTTTGTCGTGCTGTTGAATCTCACCTCCCCCCCCCCCCCCTCTTCTCTCTCTCTCTCTCTCTCTCTCTCTCTCTCTCTCGCTCTGCAGGTGATAGAGGTTCCGTCTGGAAACTGTCTAGCGGAGCTCTCGGGTCACACTAGAACAGTTCACCACTGTCAGTTCACTGATGATGGTCAGACCCTCATCACATCCTCAGAGGATTCCACTATTCGGGTAATTCACCTGCATCAGCACCTGTTTCTTAGCACCATGGAGATGAGAGAAAAGTACATGATTTAGACTGTTAAACATGTTTGCCTCAAGTCATTCAAAGCAGTGACTACATTTAAAAACATTCTGTTCAACTTTGATAATACTGTTTATATTAAGTTTTTAGTGTAGTGCACACATCTTGAATGTTATAATTAACTATACTTGTTTATAAAATTAGAAGCAAGATTGAACCTTTAATTGTGTCCTAGTCAGCCACAACGTGCTAAGCATAATTGTTTTGTAGTGTTGTGCTAGGTAGCTCTGCCTACATTTATAATTTTATGGGTTTAAAATCCATCTCCACATAGCTGGTTATGTTAGATAAACTGGAAGTTAGATAAACAGTGTGATGTGCATTAGGGTTAGGGTTTGGTCGGAAACAATGGATGCGTTGGGCAATTTCATATTTTTCTATCTTTTGTATCATGGACCTGTGTCTTCATAAACCAACTAAATGAGTTGTGTTTTCCAAGATTAGCAAAATTATCGCTGTTCTTCATCAACAGTATGCAAAATCCATACCAAGTCAGTTGTACCATCAACATTCACAATTTATTGTGATCAATATCAATTTGTTCTGTAAAGTTTCTCAAATTGACACCCCCAAGTAGGAAAGTTTGGCCTTAAAGAAAATCCAGAATTTCCCACCGGTAATTCCAATTTGGTGGTGGCATTCATGTGTGATGAACTTGTAAATACAATCACTCCAACATGACTTAAATGCACCATTATATCTTATACAGTGCATTCTGAAAGTATCCAGACCCCTTCATTAAAAAAAAAGAAAAGATTTTTGATAACTTTGCAAATGTATTAAAAAGAAAAAATGGAAATATCACATTGACTTAAGTATTTAGACCCTTTGCTATGACACTTGAAATTTAGCTCAGGTGCATCTCATTTCTTTGGATCATCTTTGAGATGTTTCTACACTTTGATTGGAGTCCTCCTGTGGCACAGATCTGGGGAAGGCAAAAAAAAATATAAAAAATTTGGCTGCATTGAAGGTTCCCAAGAGCACAGTAGCCTCCATAATTCTTAAATGGAAGAAGTTTGGAACAACCAGGACTCTTCTTGAGCTGGCTGCCTGGCCAAACTGAGCAATTGGGAAGAAGTGCCTTGGTAAGAGAGGAGACCACGAACCTGATGGTCACTCTGGTTGAGCTCCAGAGATCATATGTGGAGATGGGAGAAACTTGTAGAAAGACGACCATCACTACAACACTCCACCGATCTGGGCTTTATGGTAGAGTGGCCAGACGGAAGCCTCTCCTCAGTGCAAGACACAAAAAAGCACCTAAAGAACTCTCAGACAGTGAGAAACAAGATTCTCTGATCTGAAGAAACGAAGATTGAACTGTTTGGCCTCAATAGTCACAGACTGTGATGACGCGTTTCTGCCTTATTTAGCAGCGTAAATTTAGCAAACTTTTTTATATGATTTTTTTTAAATATTGAGTGTAAGTTTATAACATTATGCTTTGTGTTATGTTACCCTGGAATTAGTAAAAAAAAATAAATAAATAAATTCCCACAGCTTCGAGGGGGTTTCGATTACAGCTGCTGAGAGAGTGACAGTAAATTTGGCATCTTCTCCCATCTGACTGTCTTAATCCACTGCTCTTTTTTTTTTTTCCTACTGGAAAGTCATTCAAATGTAATAGTGGATTTTTTCTTTTACTCTTGGAGCAAATGGGTAAGTGAAAATAATATTTGCTGTGGTCTCCCATTCACCGCTGTCAAAGTTTACTTTGCAATCGTTTACTTCCACGTTCCAAAACTTGGAGTGTGAAAAAGGTCTATTCCAAGCGTCATGTCTGGAAACCAGGCACCGCTCATCACTTGCGCAATACCATCCCAACGGTGAAGCGTGGTGGTAGCATCAAGCTGTGGGGGTGTTTTTCAGCGGCAGGGACTCGGGGGCAGGGTTGAATGAAATCTGAACGCAGCAAAATACAGACATATCCTTAATGAAAACCTGGTCCAGAGCACTCAGGACCCCAGACTGGGCCAAAGGTTCACCATCCAACAGGACAATGACCCTAAGCACACAGCCAAGACGACGCAAGAGTGGCTTAGCGACAGCTCTGTGAATGTCCTTGAGTGGCCCAGTCAGAGCCTGGACTTGAACCCAATCGAACATCTCTGGAGAGACTTGGCTGTCCACCGACAGTCCCCATCCAACCTGACAGAGCTTGAGAGGATCTGCAGAGAAGAATGGCAGAAAATCCCCAAATCCAGGTGTGCAAAGCTTGTCGCATCATACCCAAAAAGACTTGAGGATACTTTTTACTTTTGGGGTATGGAGTGTAGATTGATGTGAAAAAAATAATTTAAAGCATTTTAGCACAAGGCTGCAACATAAAATGTGAAAAATATGAATGGGTCTGAATATTTTCTGAATTCACTGTATGTTCTGATTGGCTCTAATTTTGTCGCACAGCATTTTTAATTCAGGGCAGTAAACATATTTTTATTATTAAAATCATAGTAAGTTGTCATGTCATGCCTAGCTATTTTATCTTATTATTATTATTATTATTATTATTATTATTATTATTATTATTGTATACCTTTTTAATTGTTTTTGGCTGGCTGTGAGGAGAATTGAGGGACTGTTGTCAAGTGATTTGCCGTTGTAATTTAATAATCACTCCATCAGTGCACAAAACTTTTGCTGCAGCTGTTCTCTCAATTTGGGAAGTTTGAGACACTGGTTTTTTACAGGGCTTACAGAGTTGTTTTGTCATTGATGACAAGCTCCTGTAGTTCAGCAGAGCAAGCGTGAGAAAACAGTTTAGTAATTGATTGTTGTGAACAGCTGCATGCACATTAAAATTAGAAACTTCCAAAGGCATTCCAGGTGCATCCAAAACTAAAATAAAGGATTGTAATATTCATGAACGTGACACTTTTGAAAAGATTTATCTAGTCAGATCAGTTTCAGTTATGGAGTGTTTATCAAAAATAGATTCTAAACCTTATAGGTTTTTAATCACTATACCTTTTATAAACTTTTAACCTGGTTTTAATTTAATAAAAATTAGCCATGAAAGCTGGCATGTCAAATCACAAACAAACATCCATGGAGGCCTTTTATGTCTGTAGACCCCTTATAAGGTTTGGCTACTTGGACTTTTGGATCATGAAATGTATGTACCGGCACAATATATTTTCTTATTACATGGGTCCCTGAAATACTCGATTCTGACTGTTCAATGGCGCCATCTAGTAGTCTGATATTCCTGAGGAACAACCGCAAATCTGGGGATTAAGACATATCAGAATTCTCATCCGGGTATCGCAAGTCATCTTTCCTACTTCTTGGATCACTGTGCGATCTCTACAAGTAAGATAATAAAATAATTTAAACTCAAATCAATGTCTCATCAAATCAATCAAATCACTTTTACTGTCACACAACCATATACACAAGTGCAACAGTGGGTGAAAGTCTTGACTGCTATGTTGCTCGGAACTGCACCCGTGACAGTGATGAGACATATACCAATTTACAATAAACATAAGATTTACACAACACAGTTTACATATCTAATATACACATAATTACAACACAATATACAAATAATAATATACAATTTACAGTATACAGTACACACTATAGGATACACATTATGTATTCTATATTGTGTTTATAAATGTTTATTTATTTATTTGGCAAGTAGCCTTGTATTAGTCTGGGTAATGATGATTAAGTGATTTTCACAAAATAAACCCAGACAAGTTGATCAGGACCCCGACTTGAAGCTGACCGTACATTATCCCTTACGTAACGTTTTAGTAGATGGATGTTGAATGCTCTCTGTCTCCCTCTGCAGTTGTGGAAATGGAGGACAGGTGAGTATTTGGTGCTGGAGGGTCATATGGAACCGGTCAGAAAATTCCACCTGTTGAACTCCTCTTCCTCTCCTCATCTGCTCTCTTGGTCGTTTGATGGCACTGTTAAGGTAATGACAGCCTCTGTTTTCATTTCTAGCTGTTGCCTGTAAAAGAAGCTTAAATGTGTAATGCATAATTAGAAGGATGGCGTAAAAACATAATTTAGCTCTGTTCTACGGAAGCGTTCAGTAAAGAACACTGTTATCATGCCAGAGTTTGTCGATCAAGAGATTAATGGCAGTAGATATTTTCCAGCATGAATTGTTTTAGTCAGGGGTTCTGTGTAACAGAATGTTTCAAATTGTGGCACTTCTTGTTCAGCAAATAATTATAAGGTGGGTTTGTTTTCTGACTGTTGCAGATTTGGGATCTAAACAGTGGACAGAGGCTGCAGGACCTGGCATGTCATAATGGAGCTGTCCTGTCATGTGACACATCTTCTGATGGACGGCTCTTTGCCACCGCCTCAGCCGATAGGACTTCAAAGGTCAGAGAAAGAGAAGATACAAAATGAAATCTAAATTAAAACTAACAGACAAAGTGTGAACTTAATTGAAATGACAAATTGAGTATAGAATAGAAATAAAACTAAATTAAAAATCCAAATCTATAATAACCCTGTGACAGATTACTACATCAGATCAATGTCAAATGAAAGGACGTTCCAAAAGCAGGAGATTGAAGTGAGAGCTTTAATGGGGACAGAGGTCGATTGTCTCAGTGACCTCTCCCTGTGTTTAGATCTGGGCTCTAACTGTGCTAACACCTGCTCCTGTTACAGTGAATGTTTGTGTTTACTCTAGGTGTGAGTCTGTGTGAGAGCATTGAGTGTGTTGATATGTCACAAGGGACTTGTGCATATGATCTGGAGTATCTTTACGGATCTTGGAGTGCTCTCATTAATGACGCCATGTACTGCCAAACACTGCCTAATTAACTCAGTGGGCCTTTGTTCTGGCCTCCCACAGATACACACATACACTCATTGTGTCCTCTGTGTGGTATCAGAGGTCAAACTCGAGCCTGTGCATTTGAGAGCATAATGAGGTGAAGATCTCTCACTCCATATGACGTTGCCTCAACCAAGAAGAGCTTTCTAATGAGACGCCTTGTACACGTCTGTCCACCAGAACATCCTACTGACCAACAGAGAGGGAGAATTGAATTTTGAGAGCTGATTAAAAAAATCAGTCATGCCTAATGGACCTGCTTCAATTAATGCCTGATTTTTGACTAAAATTATAAAAGTTTTGAACTGAATGTCAGTGAATGGGACGAACTTGTTCAACAGTGATAGCCTTACAGTAGAGAATGACACCAAACTGAAACACACTCTCTATTTGCCATTTGCTCTTGTTCAGTTTGTGCTGTAAAATGGCCTTTAACTACCTATTTTGTTCACTCAGGTGTGGAGCACTGCCTCATGGGAAATGCTGTTTTTGCTGAAGGGACACAAAGACTGCGTCCGTAGCTGCTGTTTTTCTTGGGACAACAAACGGCTTGCAACGGGCGATGACAATGGAGAAATCAGGGTAAACAGAGACACAAGGAATTTAAGGGGGCATGGCATGAAGAATCAAATTTTCCTTGATCTTTTGACATATAAGAGGTCATTGTACTATAAAAACATACTGTAAGTTTCAGAACTCAAAACTTCCTCCTACTGCAAGATGAGCATTTGTTGAAACCAAGCTGCCATAACGACTCATTCTCTACTTCCTCCACATCGTGATGTCACTGTGGTAGATATTTGCATCTGACCGCCACCACAACAACACATTAATGGCTAATCAAAACAGTGGGCATTTACTGTCAAATCTTAAAGGAGAAGCAGCACCAAAACTGAGTGTTTCTGACAGAGGGTCAAAATGAGGGTGGAAAACACTAATATTTTTATCATGAATATAAGTACCAATTTCTTTCCATAAGAGCAAAATCTGTATTCCCAACATTATTCCAAATTTTTGGCCGCCTGTGTGTGTGTGTGTGTGTGTGTGTGTGTGTGTGTGTATATGTATGTATATACAGTTGTGCTCAAAAGTTTGCATACCCTTGGAGAATTGGAGAAAACATGAGTGAGCAGGCAAAACACATTTCTTTTATTTCTTAAACAAAACATGGCAACAAAGAAAAAAATGAAATGACCCCTGTTCAAAAGTCTGCATACCCCTAGTTCTTAATACTGTGTATTGCCCCCTTTAGCATCGATGACAGCGTGCAGTCTTTTGTAATAGTTGTCTATGAGGCCCCAAATTCTTGCAGGTGGTATAGCTGCCCATTCGTCTTGGCAAAATGCCTCCAGGTCATGCAAAGTCTTTGGTCGTCTTGCATGAACCGCACGTTTGAGATCTCCCCAGAGTGGCTTCATGATATTAAAGTAAGGAGACTGTGATGGCCACTCCAGAACCTTCACCTTTTTCTGCTGTAACCACTGGATGGTCAACTTGGCCTTGTGCTTAGGGTCATTGTCGTGCTGGAAAGTCCAAGAGCGTCCCATGCGCAGCTTTCGTGCAGAAGAATGCAAATTGTCTGGCAGTATTTTCTGATAACATGCTGCATTCATCTTGCCATCAATTTTCACAAGATTCCCTGTGCCTTTAGAGCTCCCAAAACATCAGTGAGCCACCACCATGCTTCACAGTGGGGATGGTATTCTTTTCACTATAGGCCTTGTTGACCCCTCTCCAAACATAGCGCTTATGGTTGTGACCATAAACCTCTATTTTGGTCTCGTCACTCCAAATTACAGTGTACCAGAAACTGTGAGGCGTGTCAAGGTGTTGTCGGGCATATTGTAACCGGGCTTTTTTTGTGGCATTGGCGCAGTAAAGGCTTCTTTCTGGCAACTCGACCATGCAGCTGTTTAAGTATCATCATATTGTGCTCCTTGGAACAACCACACCGTCTTTTTCCAGAGCAGCCTGTATTTCTCCTGTGGTTACCTGTGGGTTTTTCTTTGTATCCCGAACAATTCTTCTGGCAGTTGTGGCTGAAATCTTTCTTGGCTTGGTATCAAGAGATCCCTGAATTTTCCACTCTTAATAAGTGATTGAACAGTACTGACTGGTATTTTCAAGGCTTTGGATATCTTTTTATATCCTTTTCCATCTTTATAAAGTTCCATTACCTTGTTACGCAGGTCTTTTGACAGTTCTTTTCTGCTCCCCATGGCTCAGTATCTAGCCTGCTCAGTGCATCCACGTGAGAATTAACAAACTCATTGACTATTTATACACAGACACTAATTGCAATTTAAAAAGCCACAGGTGTGGGAAATTAACCTTTAATTGCCATTTAAACCTGTGTGTGACACCTTGTGTGTCTGTAACAAGGCCAAACACTCAAGGGTATGTAAACTTTTGATCAGGGCCATTTGGGTGATTTCTGTTATCATTATGATTTAAAAAGGAGCCAAACAACTATGTGATAATAAATGGCTTCATATGATCACTATCCTTAAATAAAAGACATGATCAGTCATATTTTCAAAATCAATGCCAAAATTTCACAATTTCTGCCAGGGTATGCAAACTTTTGAGCACAACTGTATATTAGTTGTAGCCAAAATATTGGCACACTTGGTAAATATGAGCAAAGGAGGCTGTGAAAAATGTTTTTATTGTTTATCCTTTTGATCTTTCATTCAAAATATTCACAATAATCTATCCTCTAATGGATATCAAACAATTGCAAACAAATATTTTTGTCAAATATATGTGTGGCACAATTATTGGCACCCTTTTATTCAGTACTTTGTGCAACCTCCCTTTGCCAAGATAACAGCTCTGTGTCTTCTCCTATAATGCCTAATTAGGTTGGAGAACACATGGCAAGGGATCTGACACCATTCCTCCATACAGAATCTTTCAGATACTTCAAATTCCGAGGTCCATGTTGGTGGACTCTCCTCTTCAGTTCACCCCACAGGTTTTCTATGAGGTTCAGGTCAAGGACTGGGATGGCCATGGCAGAACTTTGATTTTGTGGACAGTGAACCATTTTTTGTGTTGATTTTGAAGTTTGTTTTGGATCATTGTCCTGCTAGAAGATCCAACCACAGCTCATTTTAAGCTTTCTGGCAGAGGCAGTCAGGTTTTTTTAATTTTTTAATCTGTTGGTATTTGATAGAGTCCATGATGCCATGTATCCGAACAAGATGTCCAGGACCTCTGGCATAAAACAGCCCCACAACGTTAAAAATCTACCACCATATTTAACTGTGGGCATGGGGTACTTTTCCATATGGCTACCTCTCTGAGTGCGCCAAACCCATCTCTGGTGTTTGCTGCCAAAAAGCTCTATTTTTTTATTATCTGACCATAGAACCCAGTCCTATTAGAAGTTCCAGTAGTGTCTGGCAAACTGAAGACACTTGAGTTTGTTGTTGGATGAGAGCAGAGGCTTTTTTCTTGAAACCCTCCCAAACAACTTGTGATGTAGGTGACTTCTGATTGTAGTTTGAAGACTTTCTGACCCCAAGACCCAAATAATTTCTGTAATTCTCCAGCTGTGATCCTTGGAGAATTTTTGGCCACTCACCATCCTCCTCACAGTGCGTGGAGACAATATAGACACACGTCCTCTTCCAGGCCAGTTCGTAATATCTCCAGTTGATTGGAACTTCTTAATTATTGCCCTGATGGTGGAAATGGGCATTTTCAATGCTTTAGCTATTTTCTTATAGCCACTTCCCATTTTGTGAAGCTCAACAACATTTTGCAGCACATCATACTATATTCTTTGGTCTTACCCATTGTGATGGATGACTAAGTGAATTTGGCCTGTGTTACCTCATATTTATACCCATGTGAAAAAGGAAGTCATGGCTAAACAGCTTCATGTTCCTAGTCTCACCCAATTGTACTAAAAAGTTTAAAATATGAATGGGAAGGTACTTCAGATATATTTTACTCATAAGAATTTCTAGGGGTGCCAGTAATTGTAGCAAACTTGTTTTGGAGAAAAATATTTAATTATGAGGTCACCCCCTCCCCCCCAAGTCATCTTTGCTCATATTTACCAAGGGTGCCAATATTTTTGGCCACAACTGTATATATGCATGTGTATATATAAAGGCATGTCATGACACCTTGAATGGCTAATAGTTAATAGATTTTCAGCCAACGCAGGGACCCTCAATATAAAAAAACTAGATTTGCACGCTGTCACTTTTTAGATTTACTTATTTAAAAAAAAAGATAACATGATTACATTTATATAATGCTTTACAATTAATTTCATATGAGGGGCTGTTCAAGTTAGAGGCAGTGCAACGAATGGAACAGAACACAGGTATCTCGAGATCTTTTAAAAGGTGATGTTCTTTTTAACACTGCATCTTAAAAATGTACATGCAAGAGTTGCTTACAAAAAGAAACATGTCTAAAGAAATGTAAAATTTAGTACCGTAAAATTTCTATAAACACTCGGAGCACAGACAAATCAAAGGACAACACAGTGCAAGTACACTAGACAACAACAAAATGACATAGACAGCAAAAGCAACATGGAGAACAAATAGAGCTGTTTAAATAAAAAAAGAATAAAAGATAAGAGAGAGCAGACAGAGGAAAATTTACTTCTTGAAATCATAATCCCCATAACTCTGCGTTTGTTTTCCTATCTTCCCCTGCTTCCTCTCCAGTAAAACGCACCTGTCGTCTCATCCAAACTGTCTCTGTCTGAGCTTCTCCTGCTGTGAGACAGGCCCAATGCTCAGAAGTGTAAAGAAGCAAGATCTACCTCATCAATTAAAGATGCTGCTCAGAGAGAGAAAGAGGGAAACAGAGAAAGCAAGAGAACCACAAAAAGTGAGAGAAAGGCACACTATGCTGTGATGTTATAATTCATGGCCTGTTGTGCTGTTTTTCAAAGCTTAATCCTCCTATTATTTAACTCAGCGACAGAGAAACAGTGTTATTAATCAGGCTTTAATGCCTGTAAGTCAACAGATAAATGTATATTTACATTCGTAAAGTCTTATTTTAGCTTCTCACAATAAATGTGTGATCAGTTGACTTGATAAAAGGGGTCATATCATACATTTTTAATAATTGCCATCCCTGAGGTCCTCCTATAATGTTACTCAAGGTTCTTTTGCACCAAAACAGTCATCATTTTGTTTTTCACCATTTTCCACCATCTTCTGGCTTTGTGTAATTGAAAGGTCCATTTTTGCTGCTGTGCCTTTTAAGAAATGGCAACTTCACATTTGAAATAACTGTTTAAACATGGATGATTATGCAATATGTACTGTATTCATGTTTTTGCTGCCAGACTAGTTTGGAAATAGTCATTTATGCAGTTTAGTTTAATCTGTTTGCCCTGGTGAGGACTTTTCTGTTTTGAAAGTAACCAGATGTGTCTACAGTACATCAAATGCTTTTATCTAAATTTTTTATCAAGGAAAATTTGATTCCACATGCTATATGATCCCTTTAGTACTTTTTTGAATCTACTTTGTACTGTTCAGTATGACTGTAAATGTATTAATAATTCATTGCGTACTGATCTAATGTTGTGTTATTTGTGTCTTTTAGCTGTGGAGCATGTTGGATGGCGCTCTCCTGAAGATTTGTTCCCGGGACACTAAAGACTCCATGGATTCTTTCCACGGCGGATGGGTGACTGATCTGCATTTCTCCCCGGATAACAGAGTACTCGTTTCTACGGGAGGATACATCAAGGTACACACACACACACACACACACACACACACACACACACACACACACACGCGTTATATATGATCAGGCAGACGTTTGCCCAATCACTCATATGACAGAGTCAAATTATCATGTCAGGAATGGAGCGAGACTAACTTCCATCAACAATGTCACTTATTGTCCATCATTCATGGGGATTTCTTTATTAATGTACTCGGAGCTGTCTGGGCATTGTGTAAATGTCAGAGGCCTAATGATGTTTCATCATGCATCAATCCGTCAGTATATTAAATGTGTCTGTCAGGCTACTCGTATGCTACTAACCTCTGGAGCTGCTTGAGCATGAGTGTGTGATGGATCCATCAGAGACTTGATAATAAGCTCTGATTGATCACTGGCTGTCCTCTCTTAGGATGCTGCTGTCTGTAAAATCAGATGATAAATTAATCCCAGCCATCGATCATCATCAGACCGAATCAAACCTGCTCTAAATCTGTTGTGAGCATACAAAGAAAGGAGAAGCTGGAGTTGGAAAGGTGCTTTGTGGTTGATTATTTATGACTGAATTGTTTCTTGCATTAAATGCATAAACGAGAGTGAATCTGTGGGATCAGCTTAATCTCAAAAGCTAAACAGCTAGCTTTTGTCTGGTACGGATATTCATATTCCATTATCATGGATATATTATCATATTCCAAGTCTTCTGAAGGCATTCGATCAACTTGAATAATGAATAGACCGTAATTTGTGTCATTATTCACTCTCAAATCAAATCATTGATCAGCTCTTCAATACAGAGCTCAAGTCAAATACTGTAAGGTGAAGTGTCAGTAACATCAAACCTCACTGATTCTTGTGTGTCTTGTGACCAAATGTCATGACACAAGAGCCAATGAAGTTTTATTGTTTTTGTTGTGTTGCCATATTGGGTCTGTGCTCTGTTTACATGAGTTTACAATGATGTGATTTTCTAGTGAATAATGATTTAAATTGAGATCTTTTCATCATCAAAGTGATCATCTGGCTTCAAAAGACTTGGTATATGACGCACGAGTCACATGGACTACTTCTATACACTTCTGGGTGCTTTTTTTCACTATCAACTGCTGTTGTATGGAAATCCGCGATTGTGACATTCTTTAAAATATAAACTTTTGTGTTCTGCAGAATAAAGTCATTTGGGTTTGGAACGACATGATGGTGAATAAATGATGACAGAATTTACATTTTAGGGTGTACTATTCCTTTTAATGAAAAATTAGGTCGTCTAACTCTGAAATCAGAGCTGCTTCTCTGAGGTACCATACACAATGTGTGTTTTGCAGAAGAAAGTAAGTAATGGGTTTGGAATGCCATGAGGATGTGTAAATCAATTTCAACTGGAGGAAATTATATGAATTGACATACACACACACACACACACACACACACAAATACAAAAAACTGATATTAGAATCTATAGTATCAATGCAAAATCTTGAGAAAAGGAATTGCAATAAATCATTGTATTATTGCATCATGAATAGCGCAAGCTTGTGTATGGTTCGCAACATTTTTTAGGTACATCCCGTTCTTCCCTGTTCTCCAAATTATTTTCTTGTCCAGTCCATTATTGTATAAATAAAAAGTGGTAAAATATGCTAAAATAAAATAAAAACACTAAAATTAGTCTATTGTCACGATTTAGAGGTACAGCTGCTAGACTTTATTCACTCCATAAAACTCCCGGTTATAACCTGTCATTCAGACAGGAGGAAGAGGAAGAGGGTCGTATACTGTATATCGCCATGGTTGAGCTTGTTCAGCATGGCAGCTCTCCGAGGTGATCTGCCTCTCTGCCGCTGTCATCAGCTCTCTCTTTGATGTCTACGTTCCACCATTTGTCATTGACATGTTTCTGTTTGCATCGAGCCCTCAGCCATGCTTGTTCTTTGACACATTATGCTGTTCAGCCTACCTGGTTACCAAAACAACATTGAATTTGACTGGCCTGCTACCATCCACATTCATCTGCAGCTATTCAATACCATTTTTGTTTTGATCTTTCACTTAGGGATCTTTGACCGTTTGGTTTGTTTCTAAGGCTGGCAACGATTAAATTAGTATTTGACATTGTCCTTTTTTGGGACCCATGTCCTGATGTCCTACCTGATGTAATATTAATCTGTCATGTTTGTGAGGGTTCTGTCATCTCTGTCTCCACGTCTGTCCTCATTAAGACAGCAGGACATGTCCTGTCTCCGGTCCAACCCATTTTTATTGACTGAGGACAACTCAGCAGGGTGCCCTCTCTTTTTTACCATTCCCTTGGCTTTCCTTTCTCCTTCAGTTTTGCTTTCAGTCAGTATGTCGGCTTCAGTCTGTCTTTATTTGTCTGTACACCTTGGTAGACATTCTTTACACCTTGGTAGTAAAGAATGATGTGACGCATCAACCTGGCAATCCATTGAAGAAATGTATTGCCAGGTTGACGTGTCACATCATTCTTTACTAGTGTTAGAGGCTTATATACCATATGGCACAAATTATATTTTTGATATATATTTAATGTATATTTATTTTAAGTATGTTTAAATATTTTAGATTACACTTAAAAAAATATATATTTTAGCCTATTTTTAAGATTTATGTATTTCGTTTTAAAATAAAATTCCATTAAATTGAATTGTGTAGTTTAACAAAATTGTATTAACACCTTAAAATATATATTAATTAACTTTCAACTGTGCTGTTTAGAACATATTTACTATATGTTTCAAATCAGTCTTGGACAGAAGAATATATTTTGCCATTTGGGAGGAGTGTGAGCAAGTGTGTTCATGTGTGTACGTGTTCAATGCCCTAAATGCATTTTTGACTTTCACTCTGTGAGGTAAATGTTTTCGGTGTGTGTGTGTGTGTGTGTGTGTGTGTGTGTGAGTGATTTATAACAGCTTCTGTCTCCATCCCTGTGTCATTTAGCTTTCACTCATAAAAGACAAATGGTTATTGTAGCTGTATGTATGTGTGAGTGACAGTGTTCCTCTGCACGAGACAAATATTTCATGGAGGAGAGGAGAAACGGATGAGGAGGTTAGCCAGTATGTTCGTCCTCTGGAGGTTTGCGCTTGTGGTTTGGAGACTCATTGTAATTCACACACATTAGCTCGAGGGCATCCAGACCTTCACCTCCACCAAACACAATGCTTCTATCACAACACTTTATTGTTGACAACATTCGGCTACAAATGAGAGACTCTTTATTTGTCTGTTTCTACTGTCAGATAACAGTGAGAAAATAAGCTGTTTGATTCAATTTTATAGCTGTAGCTACTCTTGGGCCATGGGTCTCAGTAGAGGGGATTTGGTCGTGCTTTTTGGTCTTGTCTGCTAAGTTCTTCAAAAAATGTCTGAGGTGTTTGTGAATGTAATTCCACCAGGGAGATGGACTTAAGTTCACCTCCCACTGTCACAATAATGTTTAAGCACAGACTCAAGAGTTTAAACCATCCACAAGACAAAGAGTGACTAAAAGAGGAAAAACTGGGAAACTGGAGGGAGAGATTTGGAAAGATTTCAAATTGTTGTGGAATATACACCGATCAGCCACAACATTACAATCACCTGCCTAATATTGTGTAGGTCCCCCTCATGCCGCCAAAACTGTTCGAACCAGTCTGGCCCAACAATCATCCATGCGATTGTCTAATCAGCCAATCGTGTGGCTGCAGTGCATAAAGTCATGCAGATACGGGTCAGGAGCTTCAGTTAATGTTCACATCAACCATCAGAATGGGGAAAAAATTTGATCTCAGCGGTTTGGACCATGGCATGATTGTTTGTGCCAGATGGGCTGTTTGAGTATTTCTGTAACTGCTGATCTCTGCTATTCTGAGATGCGGGTTGGCGCTGTTTTGGCAGCACAAGGGGGACCTACACAATATTAGGCAGGTGGTTTTAATGTTGTGGCTGATCGGTGTATGCAACTATTAAAGGAATAGTTCACAATGAACATTGCCACCATTTACTCACTCACGATGTTAAAATCTTAAAGACTTCCTTTTTTTTTTTTTTTTTTGTCATGCAAGAAATTCCTATCTATTTAAACAGGGGAAGACCGAAATCTTAAAACCTGTTTGCTAAGCTTACGTTTCAATAGAACATATCAAATTACCACTACAATCTGACAACACTAGCATAATAAATTTTCCTACCTCAAATTATTATGCTAAAAAGCTGTATTTTTTTATGCTGGTCCAGCTATTGTGCATGCACTTAAACAAAAAGGTGAATGGCTCTTTTAACTGAATGATGTGACTTCCTTTGTCACTAATATTTAGTAGAATGTCCAAGCTGCTCTTTTCAGTACAAAAGTAGTTGGTGACCATTGGCTTTCAAGCTCAAAAACGGACAAAAAAGCACCATAAAAGTAGTTCATGTGACTCGTGCCCTATATTCCAAGCGTTTTGAAGCCATACAATAGATTTGTGTGAGGAACCAATGGAAATTTAAGTTATAAGTGGTTCAAGCGGCATGAGAGTCAACAAAGGATGACATAATTTTCTTTGTCTTTTTTTGGATGAACTATCCCTCACTATTAATATCTTTTCGGCCTGTCTTTGCATGCACACGCCCCTCCTAACTCACGTCCTTGTATACTTGATGTCCTGCATTCCAGTTTTGTACAAAGGGGAGATGTTTGACTTTGAGAGAAATTGCTTTTGTCAGTCTTTGGCCATTGAGAAGACAACCTTGAGTTCAGATGAACCTTTAACAAATTCACACACACAGTACCTCATAAAAACTATCTTTGAAACCTGAGCTCTGTCGAGTGAGAGAACACATTGAGTAAACCCAGCAGAGATTTACAAAGGAATAGAGGGAGAAAGAGAGTTAAGGATTTCGAAGCCCACGAGTTGTCAGGATTTTTATTTCCCATAATGACTCAACTCTGGCTTTATCAATTTGATAGTGATCTGAATGGTGACCCACACACTAGTGCCATGGCTCAGTGGTTTGGTCATGACTCCTGGCAGATAACCTGTTGGAGTGTTTTCACACAGGAAAGATCCTATGGAGGGTTGACAGCGCAGTATACACTCAATTTCACATAACACACACACACACACACACTCACTGCGGGTACACGCTTTTAGTGGATCTCTCTGTAGAGATAACGGATGACAGGCACAGACCACAGACAATGAGTATAGGAGGAAGGGAAAGATGGAAAAGGCAAAGACAAATAGATTGTAGAAAATAAAGAGAAGGAATTGTCTCTACATCAATATTTCAGCCTTTGGAACCTAAAATGAATAATTTAGCCTAGAATTACAAGTTGGGTTCTCCTAGTCTCCTCCCCTGCCCCTGGTTTGTAAGAGTGTGTGTGTGTGTGTGTGTGTGTGTGTGTGTGTGTGTGTGTGTGTAGTTATTTAGATATATGATGTTGTTCTTATATAATCTGACCTGTAGTAAAAGGAGCACTTGGGCAGTCCAGACTTCTATGAAAACTGAAATAGATGTCATACACACTTCGTTTTTCACTCCTGAAATATGTAGACACAGTCACAATCAAAAACGCAGATAAAAAGGATTTATTCCCCAAGGATGTAAAAGGAAAAACCATTGTAATGGCAATTTTGTAAGCTTTAGTTTTATTCACATCTGACATTTAGGCTTTTTTCAGACAGGCATTAAACATTTTCTGACTTATCCAACTTGTCCGTTTATCCATTTGTGTAGTAGAAACACATGAAAATACAATGACACATGAATTAATATTAACTGTCCATATTTGGTTTTGTAGTATGATTAAAATCAGATTTTTTTCTGTTGAGTCTCAGTCTGAACGCTCAGATTGGATTAGTAGTTGTTTTGATCATACGGGATGCAACAATTTACACAAAGTTGTCTGAAGCTGTGACCGAATGCCGCCACCCATATTGCGAACTATGTATTGAATAGTGAATGGGTGAACAAGTCAGCGAATTTCAGCACTGTATTATGCATGAATACCGAACATGCCACTGTTGCTTATATTCTCTTATGCACCTCATGGGTTCAGGAATGTGGCAGGATGTCATGAAAGACATGAACAGAGCAACATTTCCTATTTTCATCCTCTCTTTCCCCATTGACAGTTACTCTCAGGCCATGTCCACTTTAATACATTTACGGTTGAAAACACATTGATTTTGCTATGTTAATACCTCTTATTCATATTGGAGACATTCAAAAATGCTGTCTATTACTGCATACTTTGAAAACGAGGACGTTAGGAAACAGAGAAAGGAGTTTTCAACCGAAAACATATCATTCCACCACAGATGGTCAGTGATTGTAGCAGTAGTTACTTCATTAAAAAAAACCAAACTGCTAAGCTTGATTGGCAAGATCAAAAGTGCATATGCCTTTGCTGTTCATGTGCATGTTTGCTTTGCAGCAATCTGAGGTGTGTGTACTGTATACACGTGAATGCACTTTCTTTAAAGGCTTGAGTTAAGCATTAAAGTTGCCAGCTGACACACTGGTTTATGTAATTCGGAGCAGAGCTCAGAGCTCCATCCAGGAACCCTCACTCTCTTTACACCCTTCCTTTACCTAATCCTTATCTCCGTTCTCTTTCCAGTCGCTAAGAATATAAAATATCATATGGCATACTTTCACACTAACAAACTCCTTTCTCTTCTTTTCTTGTCTGCTTAGGGGTTGATATCTTTTGCCTCAGTTCTGCATTTTTACTAAGCCCACAGTGTTCATATTCTAATCTAGCTTTTGCAGGGGCACCATTTCAAAAGAAAATTAATTTATTATCCAACCATTTAAAGTCAAACGTGAAATCAAAATGTATAATTTTGGCACATGTGCATGATTCATCAGTGCCATGCAACTTTCTAAAAAGCGGTTAAAAAGCCGTCTCAAAAGTGAGAGCCAGCATTCTTTCTGGAGGGTAGTAGTCCTCCACAATTGACTGCAAACTCACATTAAGGTCTGACTCTGTTCTGGTATGGAACACCCAGTTTTCACAATTCAGTCAATTCCCAATGAATAAAATCAAGTCATGTCCTTATTTCCAAGTGAAACAGGTTTTTTGACAAGAAAAAAAGTCACATTATGGAAGTGGGTTACAAATGCTATTTTATCTTGACTTTGAAGCATCGTTGCAGTGGAAAATCAGGTGACTTTAGCCTGTAACCACACAGGTATAGTCTTGCCACCACAGGTGGTCTTGTAACCTAGAAAATGTACGGTTTGTTTCCCTGAACAGGCAGGAAATACAAGCAGAAATGGTTTATGTAGCCACTTCCTCTGTTTCCTTAGACATGTCATTAAACTTTACAGCTCTGTCTGTGTCCGAGATTGATGGCTGACCCCTGACTTTCTGGCCCTCTCTGACCCCTTTCTGCTTTTATGTGTAAAAATGTCACATCTTTTCACATTTCCTTGCCTTCAGAGATAAGATTCTCCCTCTTTGTGGAAAAACACAGTTCTATCTTTTTGATCTTATCATTCATTCAACACACTCTCTCCCACCCGGTAAAGATTTGTTTTTCATCGCATACCTAAACAATCTTCCCTCTCCACCCTCATTCTCCTGATTGAGACTCTGCAGTCTGGACAAGTCTGGTTCTTTGCACAGACCTTCAGACTGAAAGTGAGATGTGGCTTTTGGTTGGTCAATAATTTAAGTAGTTCTTGTTCCTTTCGCAGTGACATTTCCACCGGATTGCATAATGGCACTTCTTAGCCTGTTCTTTGGGTCTGCATGGGTGTGTATGCCCTGTGTTTGCATGTATTATATGCTGTACGCACACTAGAGGATGCTCTGATTCTTATGTCCCCAGATTGTGAAGTTTATAGTGTTTGAAAGTGTTTATAAAATAAAGAAACTAGCTTCTCCATCTGCTGTCTTGTTCCGTCCATTGTCTTTATGCTGATGATGTCTGGGTGGCTCTGGCACTGAAGAATCGGTCCTGAAATGTAGTAGTTTCTTAATTTCTGTTTAAATCATTTAAATAGATCACCAATGAGAACAAATTTAGTCATAGTTTATGAACCCTTAAAAAAAAACCCTTATCAGTTTTTTCAAGCCAACATAATGACTGTTTTTAAACAGGTTTCCCGAATTCTCCCCCCATCTTTCATTGGTCGAAAACATGGATAGCCTAGCCCACATTTCTGCAGTTGGTAATATCACTATGTCGGTAGTGTTAATTTTGTCAGCTATTTTTAAATTTAGTCTTAGTCCTGTGTCAAATGTCCTTTTAAAAAGTTTTTATCATATTTAGTCAACCATATCCTGTTTTTTTTTTTTTTTTTTTTTTTTTTTTAAGTCAAGTTTTAGTTGACTAAAAGTCTGGGCATTTTAGTCTTATCTTAGTCAAAGAAAACCCTTAGTATTTTAGTCTAGTTTTAGTCAATGAAACTGTCATGTTGACATTTTAGTCACATAAAACTGTAGAAATGTTTCGCAATAAGATTATTATTGATTAACAATTCAGTCAATATAGTCTAGCCAAAACCAATAATTTTGTCATTTTAGTTATTATTTCACATAAGATTTATCTGATAAAAAACACAGGTTGAATGATTAAGAATGCACTGCAGTTTTTCAGAAAGTGTCTGGTCTGATAGTGTCAATTTAAGGAATACATCCAGACATAGAACATGTTCTGATTTGCATATTTATTTTGAACCAACATGATTCAACAACTGGGGCCCAATACTCTCTTTAAAACTACTATAAAACATTGAGAGCAGTACAGACAATGAAACTTTTTGAAACCATTTGTTTTTTTTTTTTGGTTGCCTAAAGTACATGACAAACTTACCTTTCTGTTATGAACAACAGAAACAAAAGTAGTTAGCCTTGTCAAATTGAAAAGAATACTGTACACACACCAATTGCAATCTACTTGCATTTAAATAAATAAATAGATCTTAGATAAAACTTAAATTGTGCCATATGGACTTAATAATGAATCAATAATGTTAATAAGGTTAACATAAGGTAAAAAAAAAAAAAATGCTGTCACATGGCATCAATATTAAAGGTTAAACAAGGCAAGGTTTGTTAGAACAACAACAACTATGATAAGGAAAGGTGCAAATAAACGTTATGTTTGTGTCTGTGTGTCTTGTGTTGTTGAAAGTAAAACTGAAAAAGAAAACTACAACCAAAACAATCTCTGGTAGCCATCACACTATTTAGATTTTATTCAGCTTGAGAAAAGCACTTCTTTCCAATGTGGTCCATGCTCTGTTGCAGCAGCTGCTTGTGAGGTCCCCTGTTAAACTGAAGGCACGCTCAGCAAAGGCTTGTGATGCTGGCATTGCCAGAAGGTCCAAGGCCAGAGGTTTCAGGTGTGCAAACACAGTGCAACTCTGAGATGTCCAAAAATCCATCCCAGATTCCTCAGTGTTAGCATGGCACAGCCCTTCTTTGTATTTCTGAATATCCTGCCTGATAGAGGTCTTGGAAGTGCTTGGCCTCGATGGGCGATTGACAATGAAAAACCTAAATCTAGGCCGTTTTGGCAGATGGGTTATCGCTGACTCTGAAGCCTCTGTATACCCAGTATCCTCTTCCTCATCAGTCACCTCCTCTTGCAGTCTCGGTGGCACACTGAGTAATGTAGTCTTCCGCCTTTTTTAGAAGATTCTGAATTTCCTCATCACTATTTTCAATAAGGGCTTCAGCTGATACACTTGTGTCAACAAAACATGCAGCCACAACAAGAGGAGAGAACTTGTTGGCCATGACATCAAGGAAACAGCTGAAGCATTGATCCATATTTGCACTCATCTTCTGTGCCAGTGTAGTTACGTCCCTGTAGCACCTGGCATGAGCTAGGGAGAACTCAGACAGGTGACTCCTCAAGTCCAATTGTGCAGGCACAATAAGGGATAGGGAATTGGTGTCACTTTCAAGCACTTTCCTGTGTTCTGCAAATGGAAGGAGCAAGTCTCTGAGGATAACCACCTTCTGCCACTCACTGGGTAGCAGGCAGTCCCAGCTCATGGTGTCAGCTACCGATGTAAGATAGTCTTTCACTTCAAGAAAACGAGAGGTCATCAAATAAGAACTGGACCATCTGGTTGGACAGTCTTTGAGGATGAGTCCACACTGTTGCAGCAACCACTCTGTGACAACAGATGATTTGTGAAACAGTTTCACCAGGTGCCTGACTTTGTCCAGCAGTCGTTTGATTGTGTGTTCCTGCTGGATCATGTTGACCACAAGCTGGAGGGTTTGGACCATACAGGGGATCCTCTTCAATGGTTCCGTAACTAATGGAAAGTTGAACAAAGAACACACAGACTTTTCATAAATCCTCCAAGAAGAATTAATTGTATACATTAGCACATAATTTATCACCACACGAATTATTTAAAAAAATGCTGATTTCATATACAATTTTAGGAACAATATCTAAAACAGTGAATAGTCACAGTATGTGGGAGGGCTGTCACCTGTATAAGCATTCAAAAATACATAAATATTTAAATGATGAACATCATGCACAGACTGACCTTTCATCTTCTCCCTGATATTCTTCATCACTATCCTGGGGATTGTCCTCCTCAGAAGAACTGGTGTCCTCTTCACCGCAATGAAAAGCGGCAACCATGTTGCTTCCATTATCAGTAATAATGGTACGTTTTTCTTTTGGGATCCCCCATTCTTCTGTACACTCATCCACAAGAGTAACGATAGACTGAGCAGTGTGTGGGTGACACATTTGCTTTAGGTTCAGGAGAATGAGTTCAGCTTTATTATCCTGGGAGTTAAAATAACAAGCACTGACTGCAAGAAAGGAAGCTGTGAGCCCCTTTTTTAGTCCATATGTCTAAGCCAATGGTTATTTTGCATGCCATGGCCAGTCTGTGTTTGAATTTTTGCTTTTCGGTCAGGTACATTTTGTCCACTAGGTTTGAATTTTTTTTGGCACTGTCAGTCTTTTATCAATTTTTTTTTCCATCATCATGATGAAGCCCTCATCTTCCACTGTCCGTGGAGGGAGGCCTGTCCAGCCTATCCATTGAGCTATCGCTGCCTCTTTGTAACATTGTTCCTGTGAGTTTGGTTTGTACTTTGTGTGAGAAAGGAATGCACCTGAGATAGCTGGCCTCTCCTCTTTCCTGGGTGGTTGCTTTACTGTAGCTCTATCTGGAATCTAGGACAGGAATAAATACAATGATTTCTGGACAGATGCAACATCAGGAAATCGAAGTGTTGCACTATAAGTAAACCATTGCTATGATTTTAACTTAATACCACAAAACCTGAGTATCCAGAAAAAAACCCCCTACACAATCAAAACTAGGTGGTTTTATACTCACAAAGTAAGTATTAATGCAGGTTATGCAGGCATATTACTGCAGACACATTTTTTGAGATACGTTTTTGTAGGCAATTCGTTTTTATAACACATTCAAATTCATTTTGATGCCAAATCAAATTCATTTTGATGGCAATGTGAAGGACAAATAAACACAACAGCATGTCATCAAATGCATGCCAAAATACATAAGTAATTGTCTATACTTAATCCTACGTTACCTTTGCAGCTCGTTTTCAGGTCCTTCATGACAATTTGCTGCTAGCCTATTAGCTTAATGAGATTGGTTTAGCTATAAAACACAGCCTATATAATGTAACACCACCGCCTTGTCTTAATATAGCTTAAGTTGTCTAATATAGTGTTCACCAGCTGTCTTAATATAGCTTTAAAAAACAACCTAACGTTACCACCAATATATTTACCTACCTCAATTTCTTTGTGGTTAGCCCTTATATCCTTATATGAGGTTCGTTGTATTCTTTCCATATATTGTGTCCACATTGTTTCCCTTCCAATATAACAAGGCATTTGTTTTGTTTTTCTCAGCCTCATTGTAGAGAAAATGGGCCCAAATATCCAATCTTCTCTTTCTCCCAAGTCCAACTGTTGCTATCATCATTTAACGAATGTTTTCTTTAAACTTCTTGAATGGGACTCCTCACTGTGCTTGTTTTAGTCCTGATATACTGCGCACAGCACAGGGAAGGAAACTGCTGCTCATGCCATCCAATGAACAGGACATTTGGATTGTAAAAAAAAACAACAACAAAAAAAAACAGTCTATAATATTTTGCCTCTTTTTTTGTTAAGATATTTTAGTCAAGTTTTATTTTTTAAAATACATTTTAGTCTCGTCTTTTTCATCAACAATATTGCATGTTGATATAGTCAGAATTAGTGTTTAATGACATCAGTGCCGTCTCGTTATCGTCTGCACTTAGTCATGGAAAAAAAGGTCATTGACGAATATTTTTCATTATAGTATTATTAGCGAAATTAACACTATATGTCGGGTTGCTCAAACAAAGAATATAATGTTTTGGAAGTGCCATTGTGCTTAAATTTTTTTTGTGGAAAGCAACCTATGAACAAGGACAATTACTTATAATTGTATGTGGACATTAAGTTAGGATAGAAGCAAGTATTTTAACACTGGAAAAAAAAAAAATGCACAGCATTTTCCCACTAAGCAGGCCACGATCTCTTAGCAAATAATTAAATGACTCCAGCACCACCTGTGTGGGCACGAATGGATGGCTCCATTGTGATGGAGTTTTCAGCAAATCTTTGTGTGTGTGTGTGTGTGTGTGTGTGTGCCCAGAGGTAACTCTCGCACTTTTGTGCTGACCGTAGATGCAGAGCACAGTCTATTTTAACTGAGACACCAGGGCATTGGTGGGTGGGGGACATTTTAAGAATGACTGAAGCAATCTGCCTTACCTGCACACAGTGATTGTGTCTCTCTCTGGATGATCTATATTTGGAGGTTTGGTACACTGGGCAGCAGACTTGAGGTTTGGAATGGCATGATGGTGAGTGAATGACGGCAGAATTTTCATTTTAGGGTGAACAATTCCATTAAGTTTTGGAGTATGAGACTGATAAATGCAGAGCCATTAATTCACTCAAAGGGTTGCATGATTAATGAGCCTGTTGGGGGGGCTGTAAAAACAAGCATGGTGGTTCCAGGCATCTGTTGTTGTCGCTGATGGTTTGGCTGGTAGCTGTGTGGTGTCCTCATTTTCTCAGCTTGCTGAAGTTACAACAATTGTGCCATTTTACCCCTCCAGTATTCTGACTCATTTTGCGCTTCTGTTAACATGCTTTCGACAAGATTTCCTTCTTTTCATTTTTTTAAAAGGCTCAGCCAATTGAAAGTGTATGGACCAGAGACCCTCAGGTGTCTATTAGGTTCTGTCAGGTTTTAACATTAGCCGATGGTCTTATCCAGACACTTGCAATTTAGAATTGTTTTCTTCTATGAAAGATATTTCAGAGGGAAAAAAAGCATATAAAATATATTTGAATGTTAACTTTTTAACCTTTTTGTTTACCAAAGTAATTGTTTAATTCTGTTTGCTAAAGACTGGTCAGAAGCAATCAGATTAATCATGATTATTTTATTCTGTTGACAGCATTTACTTTTCAATTGATCATCTGTAATCTCTGTTAAACTGCACTGGAACAATATTTGTGAAAAATTTTCCCTTGCTAAGGGATCATCTTATTTAGGGGTACAAGTACAACTAAATCTAATACAGATACAGTGAAACTTAACACATGAACAAACCAATGCAATAATGTGTTGTTCTTGTAGTGGTGGAGCGTGGAGACGGGAGAGGCCCTGCAGACTTTCTACACAATGGGAGCCAATCTGAAGAAGATCCATGTGTCAACTGACTTCACAAAGTTTATAACCATTGACAGCATCGGAATCCTTTACATTTTACAGAAAGTGGAGGGAGGAGGGATCTAGGTCTTTTTTTTATTGTTTTAACTGTGCTATATGTACAATCCTGGGAACATTTTTAAATAGTTTTAATGCACTTAAGTTTAATATTCATGCACATGACAAAGTTTTCTATTGAATTCATTCGTAATATTTGGTTATGAGCTTTTGAAAATTACTTGCCTGATTGGTGTGTCATAATGTTGCTTTGAAGAATCTTTGCTTTTCTAGGACAATCTCTGTCGTAATTGAATACAAGTACTCCATGACCCACATTAACAAAGCCCATTCTGGCATATTAAGATCCTTTTTTTATATAATATATATATATATATATGAGAGATTATAAGCAGCACTGTGTTGGTTTTCCTCTGAGCCATCCATTCCAACTGATGCCTTTATAGCTCTAAAAATATATCTGAAAGAAGCACATCTTTGGGGATGTGCCTTATTTTTTGCATACAAAGCTCAGGTTTGATCAGGGATTTGTGAGAAGCAGAGTAACAGAGATGCTTCATGCATGGTCTTTAAAAAGGCTCGCCAATTAAAGCTGGCCTTTTGAGGGACACTGTGTGCTAACCTTATTTCAACAAACTTTTTATTTAATTTATCTAAACTGGTGCACTAAAAACAGTCTGGAGTACATAATATAGCACAGTAGGTGGGAAGGGAAGTTTCTTGGTGAGACTTGTGAAAAAACACAATAAGAGAGAAATCACACATCAGCACTTTGTAAATAAATGTTATTGTCTTTATGGTACTTGTTTGATGAATGAAGAAAGGAGAATTCTGTCATTATTAATCACTCTCTTGTCATTCCTGTCCAGTATGACTTTCTTCTCTGAAACACAAAAGGAGGTGTTGGGCAGAATGTTTATCTTAGTCACCATTCACTTCCATGGTATGGAAAAATAGTAGTGTCAACATTCTTCAAAATTTCTCTTTGTGTCCCAAGTCACACAGTGTAAGTCACATAGGATTAGAATGTCATGAGGGTGAATAAATGAGGTAAATTACATTTACGGGTGAATAATCCCATTAATAATGTGTGACCAATCAGCATTAGGGCTCTTTAAAGTTATATACCAAATATAAGTGCTCTAACAGGAAGTACAATCCAGAGCTTTGTCTCAGTGCAGAACAACAGTCCAATGGATTGCCAAAGGGTACATCTACACATTTCTGTTTGACATTTAAGTAATAATGTTCTAATGTGAATACAAAATATGATGGCAAGCTCTTTTAAAAGCATCCAGGGTTGTTTATTGTTTTGAAGTGCCCCCCTCCATGTACTCAGGCAAAATTATTTTTTCCACTGTCTAAATGTAATTTATAATACCCTTTATCAATGTGATTTTTAATGTTGGTAATGTGTATTATCAGCACAGTATTTTCAATGGTTTCTTATGGCATTAAATTAGATGTACCTGGAATTTTGGATTTAATGTAACATCTTGCAAAATCTCAGTTTAAAAATGTTAGGAATGTTCAGTTGCAAAGCACAAAGCTAAAGGAACAATTATAAATGTGAGAGATGTGGAGAGAGAGATTGAGAAAGGGGGCACAGGGCACTCTAATGGCTGGCTTTGCTGACACAGCAGTGGTCATGCTCCGTCTGTTTCTGACACTTCCTGTTGGCAGCTGGCTGATCCGAGCAGACGGCACACTATCATGTCCAAATGACATCCTCAAATTGAGCTCTGCACAACACTTTACACTGTAGCTTACAATCAGAGATTGAGCAAAGCATACAAAATCTGAGAGGTGGATGTATTTGTGTTATATTTCTTATTTTTCTGGGAGAACTCCTAATCCTATGATATTATGGTCTTTCATCTTTTTTTTTTTTCTTTCATTTCAGTGTGGGCTGTGTGGGAGAAGACAGTGGTAAAAATAGACATTAAAAGCAATACCACAAATACAGTTCATTGCATAAGGCACAGTTTCATCAGTTTTTCCATGACATCAAGTAAAGTTTAATATGAAGCAGTGTGATAGACACAATATTGCGTCATAGGAATTCAAGAGTTTGAGGAGGAAAGCTGACTTGGGATAAGATTATTTAGTGCCTTTACCAAGCCAAGAATTGATGGCAATGAATTAAACGTGTGATTGATTGATTGACTGACTGTTAGACTTGTCTTGCTTAGAGCAAGAATTGAACACACAATCTTACGGTCATAAGAACACATGGCAGCTGTGCTGCCCACTACATAGAAGCCCTTCATAATTTTTGCCAATCAAAATTTCTATAGTGTAGTGGATAGCATGCTTGTCAAGAGTTGATTAAAGATGCAAGTTCAAATCTTGCAGTGTGTTCAGAACACACTTAAAAGGAACTTTTTGTTCCATAACCACTGCTGGTCAATGCTCCAGCAGGGACCAACCAACCAACCATCCCCCCACCCCACCCCCTTTCTCCAGGTGCACCCTTCACATCATTCATCAATTGATCACAGCACTTTAATTCTAGAGATCCAGCTGGGATTAGAACCAGCATCCTCTAACACCAGGAGGCAGTGCTCATACCGGTGAACCACAGATCTCTTACCATTGATTGTGAAAGAACTTCTAGTTCACTATTAATTTAAGAAGCCTAATGAAAGACTATAAAATCACAGGATTAGGAAAGAGAGAACACATTGGAGGATGCTAGGTTTGAACCACCAACCTCACACTGTGAAGCAGTGCTCATACCACTGACCTCTTGCTGCTTAATGCAAAAGAACTTGATACTTCACTTTTGAATAAGTGAGCCTGAAGATGCCACACCTGCAATCCATACAACCCGGTTGCTTCACTATGTTCAGAGTGGTGTGGTCCAGTGGATAAGGCTATGGTGTGAGAACCCAAAATTGGGGGGTTTAAACCTGCAAGAGCTGATGCAGGTGGATTATTCTTAAAAATCATAGTTGAACTTGTTTCTATATTAATTTTTGCTCTTATCTTGATTTGAAGCTTGGGAACTTGGCCAAGTCATCAATAGTATTAGTATTTCATCTTCTTTCCTCTACTTGGTAACATAAATTTGCAGATATTTATTCATCACAATAGGTCTCCATGGCCGTGATAAATCAAATAATAAAGTTGTCATCAAACTGTTTCATTTATAATTGGTATCTTACTGTGACATCATGTTTACTGGTTTCCAGTAGCTCATTCATGCTGGTGAGAGCTCTTTCATGACCTCTTTATGATGTTAAAGTCTGGATTGAGGTAGGAGAAGCTGGCCAGAGATTAGCTTTATATAATCCTGCCAGAGTTCCTGGAGCCCCTTTACAGCATGCAGTGATCAGTTCTGGTCTGGCTAATCAGAGAGCCATGTTTCTCTGTCTCCCTCAATCAAAGCCGGAGTCCCTTATTGTGCTAAACGTACTGCATTTCCCATAGGTCTTTGACAGGGCTGAGCTTGAATTATATCACACTTTCCCTCAGACACCCTCATCTACAGTGTGAACAAGATTTTGATGTAACGTGGGGGTTGCATATTTCTCTCGTCTTCTCTTCCTCCTCAATTTGCCTTTCATTACATTCTCAGATCGTATTTTCTGGTGAAATGTCGGTGGAGGCTGAGAGAAGACGCATACAACCAGAAGCTATTTCTCAAACTGTTACATAACCCATTGCAGTATCCTTCAGTCAAAGCCACCTACTGTCAAATTCTGCTTCGTTGAATCATGTTTTTAGCCTTTTGCGGATGTAACGGAAACTGATGGTTGGAATCAGTAGGTGATGTTCTTTTCTATTTCCAGCACGTATTGATTACTGAGGTAGTGCGATCATTAACTGTATGTTTCTATACTATGCATGTCAAGGAAGTACAGAATTTGCGGAAGTCTTTGTGAATGGTTTAACAGAAATAAACAATAAATTAATGTAACAAAAGTAATAAATAGTGATTATTACACAGAAAAATCTGAAAGCCAAGCATAAAATACAGTTGTGAATGAGAATATCCTGTTTACTGGCTACAATGTGCCCTCAACCACTCTGGTTGTGAATATTGATCAAAGACTGGATGGCACAAAGCAGATCAAATCCAGTGTCTATAGTACCTGATTTGGAGACAAGAGCAGAGTTCTCCCAGGCTGAAGGTTCATATATCCTTTGATCTTCCAATAAGTTTAAGGGCCTGCATTGCTTTCCTGACATTATTACTCTCAGTTTTACCTAGAACATCCACAGACAACCATGGCACCCCCTTGAACTTGTTCCTTCATGTTGTCTCCAGTTGCAAGGCTTTGGTCATCTCTGACTCGTGTGCAGGTGTAAGCTGTCCTCCCCCCCCCCCCCCCCCTCTCTCTCTCTCTCTCTCTCTCTCTCTCAACCCCTTTGCCTAAGAACAGTTCCTGTCATCTGCTCTCTCTGTTGATGTCTACTTTATTGCTCTCTCTCGTCAGGTCAGTGAGCGGATGCCAAAGCCACAGGTCAGTGTGCAGTTGGTCTTTCCTGCTGCATCCCTCTCAGCATGGTAACACACTGCTGTGACAAACACATCCACCGTCACAGATTTCAGCTCCTGAAGGTTCACTATAGAAACAAAGTTAGTTTGCAAGGGAAATACATTTGTTGTTAGAGGGATAGTTCACCCAAAAATGAAAACTCTCCTCATTTACTCACACCCTCATGACATCCCAAATGTGTATGACTTTCTTTCTTCTGCAGAACACAAATTAAGATTTTTAGAAGAATATTTCAGCTCTGTAGGTCCATACAATGGAAGTGAATGGTGACCAAAACTTTTAAAGCTTCAAAAAGCACATAAATGCAGCATAAAAATAATCCATATGACTCCAGTGGTTTAATCAATATCTTCTGAAGCAATCCAATCGACTTTGGGTGAAAACAGACCAGAATATAACTCCTTTTTGACCACAAATCTTGACATCTGCAGTCTTCTTGGCCATCATGATTTTAAGCTCGATTACTGTTCCTAGCGGCATCTAGCATTCTGTGCATGCGTCAAGCACTGGGAAGTGTAATCGAGCTTGATGTCATAATCGTGCCTTGAGACTGCAATGACAAGAAGTACAGTGAAAAAATATAGTTATTTTGTGGTCCATTCTCACCCAAAACTGTTTAGATCACTTTAGAAGACATTGATTAAACCACTGGAGTTGTATGGATTACATTTATGCTGCCTTTATGTGCTTGGAGCTTTAAAGTGTTGTTCACCATTCACTTGCATTGTATGGACCTACAGAGCTGAAATATTCTTCTAAAAATCTTCATTTGTGTTCTGCAGCGTTGTGCAGAATGTGCGCATTTGTGTCTGAAGGCCACATTTTGCTGTTAATACCTCTTTACACTTCAAAATGCCACCCAAAGCTGCCTTTGTCCTTTCACAGCAAAATGTGTTGAGTCAGCAGAACATGCTGTTCTCACAAATAACCTGCTAGTACTCGAGAGAGCATTTTGGTCTGAAAGATAACTGTTTGAGGACTTAAAGGGGAGCTGACCCAAATATGCCTAATTTTTTTTGTGCTGATAATAACAATTTGCATGCCGTTTATAGGAATGTTTCCTTCGGTTCCCAAGAGTTTGCATAGCGCTTTAACAAATTATGGACTTAGAACAGAAGTTATTACATTTACAGTTTCACAGATAGTCTTGTGGTGCCTGAATTTAAGGAAACTTAAACTTAAAGCAAGGACACAATTAAAATGAGAGATCACTCCTTAAACCTTATTTTAGTCGGGAGTTCAACTAAAAATCAGGACCTTCTTGAAACATCTGGTCACATTGACAGATTAATATGTTCTTCACCAGGTGTTACCTCTCCCATCACTGGCTACAGAAGAGGTGAAGTCCTAAATGGCTTGTGGCCAGTGTTGCTATGGCAGCAGGGTTTGAGATGCCCTTGCCCCTTTTGTCTCACCTCTAATGCCATTGGCAGGAGTGATGTTTTCAAGCTCACAAATAACTATAATTTACAGTAGATATGATCACAGATAAACTGCATACCAATGTTCTGAATGGTACTAATGGGAACTATAGGCCTAGTAGAAGGCTCAAAACATAATTTCCCAAAACAGCATTTTCACTGCTTATAAATAAACCACAGAAGACAGAAATTGTTAGTAAGGCTATTTATGAAAATGTTTGACAATGTTTATTTGACGAAGTATCTGTTAACAATAATTTAACCATCATTATTAACTATCATTCACATAAAACATTAAACTGATTATAACAGACACCTCTCCTACAAAGTCCTTCACAAGAGAGTTGTGCTCTAGAAAATGGCACTCAAAATGTCCATAAATGTATAATATTTTGTGCTATAACATATAAACCTTTCAAGACATGCCCATCATGAGCTCTGAGGTAGTGATCAGCACAGAAATTAGATGTTTGTATATGATGTTTTACAGAAATAATTTTTCACTTTGTGATTCTTTTAAAAATCTTTCAAACTGTGGTATTAGAGCAACAAAATAAACTCTAAAGTCGCATTCCTGAGAATGAAAGCTTTCTTTTGATATGATTTGTCTATTTAGGTGCTGTGAGAAAGACTTATGCATATATTTCTACATCATTACCTCTAGGTGGAGCTCATTTGCGACACGGATGTTTTCAGGCCTTATTTTGTTACTTTATTCCAAAAGTGATTGTGTCCTCTGTAAAGTTAAGATTCTAAGCTTTTAAATGACACTACATATGCCTTGTATATCCAGGGACATTAACATTTGAAGCGTAAACATTTTTCGCAATATAGCACCCCCCTGGTCCACAGAGTGGAACAGATTAAACATTAGTATATGCTTCTGTAGAATCCATGAGTCAATGTGATTTCATCATGTTTAAATGCCAAATTCCTGGTGATGAAGCCAAATCCACCTGTTTGTGTTTTTGCAGGCTAGCTACAGTAGGTAACATTAGCTGGCTAGCTACTGTATCTATAATTAGCTACTATGAGATTATCTGGTTGTAGTTAGAAGTTGTAGTCTAATTGCAGAGTGCATGGCTACTTTTAAATGGAAGTTTGCTAGCAGACTTTGCTAGCATAGTGTAGTTACAACTGATGCTAACCAACTAAACTTCTAAGCCAAGACTTGATTTTGAAACACAGTAAACCTTCAGAGGCTGGAAGATTTAGCAGATTCACCCCTCATTGGAACACAGTCTTGTAACTTTATCTTTACTGTATAACAGTAGTTCAACATTTGGTCAGATGTTTGCTACAGTAAATGTTAGCTGTTGAGTAGCAATCATATTTTCTCACAGAACAGATGGAGCAGGTTTTTACACATAAGTTTAGGCAAAATGATAAAATATATATTTTGTGTTCAAATAGTACATTTAGAACCTACCAGGTAAATATTATGAGAAAGTATATTTTTCCTCAAACACACAGAGACAGGAGGCTACAGACACTCATGATATTCCGCGGCAAGCTGTGGAATCCTCGTTTTCCAAAAACCTCCTAAGTCTAAGTAGATCGCAGAATCCATCTTAAGATACATCTTAGTTTTGCAGCCTGTTTCTCAAAGCCAAGTTAACTTAAGTAGTACTTGGAAGTGGTCATAGATGGTGCTCTGAAGTAATCATAGAGCTCTAAGAGCATTGCAAGCAGACAGACTTCTGCAGTCACCTGCAGGAAAACAAGGCCCAGGTCAGTTTGGTTAAAACAAGGGTTCATTGTGAAACAAGAATTGTGTGTGGATATATAAAGTGACTGTGACTTTTGAAAGCCTAAGGCCATATTGAAAACATAGCACTGATAATATACTGTACTGTACTGGACAGAAGCAGTCACAAGAGTGGACACTTTTGAGACCCCATTGTATATAATGTACATGTACACTGTATTGGGTTAAATGCGTCATTTTGGCACTGTGGTCACATGTGAGATACCATGAAAGTAATGCAAGTAGAATTTGTTCTTTTATTAGAAATGATAAATGCTATGTGAGGACTGTTTGTTGCTTATTTTGAGTTTCATTTAGCATGTTCTTAAAGCTATGGGCTAATTCTCACATATTCATTGTTCCTTTTATGTCAACATGACTGAACTGGTTATATAATCATGAAGCCTCCATTATTTCGATATCACTGAAGAAATCTGCTTGGCACTTTCTGTAAGTGTTAATTAATTTATCTGTAAGATAATTACATAAATGGTTCTCCCCTGATGCTTAATTTAGTCAAAGGCTTCAGGATATGTACCATCTGGGACATAAGACTTCTGTTATCTCATCCTCACTCGGTCTCTCTCTCATCTTTATGGTGAGAAATAAATGATGAAATAGAAAGTGAATGATAGCCTATTTTATACTAGGCTGTGTCAGTCAGATTATTTTAACTCATACAAATTGCCAGCTGCTTTGAAAAAAGAGGAATGTGAACAGTTCTAAGCTGTCTGATTTATACAGACAGATAGATGCTATAAACTGTAAACAAAACTGTAAAATAATAATAATAATAATAATAATAAAACAATATGCACTCTCTGAACAAATGCACTCTTACTAATACAATTCAATGAGAATCTGATGATCTGTGAGTCTTGCATGACTGGTACCATTCTTTTGGTGTTGGTTCCTCTTAAGTCATTGGTCTGATGCTGGCTTTCTGGCTTCTCTAGGAGCTCCATAACGGCAACATGACTGTTAAACAACCGGTGTAGAAAAAGATACAAGCTCCATGGAAACAGTGTGCACAAGAAATAAACTGTATCTTATCCTGCCTGAGGTAAACATTATCCTGAAACACTGACATACAGTACATCTTTTATCAAAACATCTTTAAACATGATGGATGGATGGATGGATGATACATACCCATTTCTAATTTTGGAAACTTACGAGTGACGGGGTCACCATACTCATGGGTATACTTTGAAAGAGACGCCCATATGTTTCCAGATTGATCCGGCTGTTGTCCGTTTTCTACAGCCTCCTGAAACCAGTTGTGATGGCTCTGTCTTGAGTCTTTTATTAAAGAGATTTCTCATCCAAAAATACATTTGTATCATCATTTACTCACCCTCATGTCATTCAAAACCTGTATGATTTTCTTTCTTATGCAGAACACAGAAGGGGATGTTTTAATGAATATCTTGGTCCGCCTTTTCAATACAAAGTCCATGTGACTTGTGCATCATATTCCAAGTCTTCTGTAAGCAAATGAGCTATGACTTATATTTAGAGTCGTTTCTCACCAAAACCAAAATCGTATGCCTTCAGAAGACTTAGAATATTACGCACAGTTCTTTTTTTTAAGCTTTAACCCCTTTGCACATATGATCAAACCGGTTAGATTACACTAAGCTGGGCTCATAGGCGTACGATAAAACCAGTGCGATCTACATTCAAGCTGCTGTTTTTTGTAGTCTTTTCAACAACACAATATCTTTGTTTTTTATTTACAGATATTTTTATAATCATAAAAATTTAAAGCCATTACCATCCGAGCTGGTTGATTTAATGCAGCGATGCTGCAATGTTTTCTGATGTCAAAAAAGAATGCATAAACTAGTTAGTCCACTTTAGCCTTCTCCCACATTATACATTTAATATCTGTCCTCCAGTGCCTCTGCTGTGAAGTGTATGGTCACAATTTGTTCAAATACAGTGTGCATCAAGGATCTCCCAAAGGGGGATTAGTCAGGACAGAAAAAAAAAAAAAAGCACACGTGCAAAAGGGTTAAAATGATTCATTATCAACTGCCATTGTATAGAAAAGATGAACCGCAATATACGTTAAAACATCTTTTTGCCTTATGCATAAGAAAGATGAAGAAAAAAGAAGTAACATGGGTTTGAAATTACATGAGGGTAAGTCAGTTATGATACTTCTCATTTTTGGGTGAACTATTCATTATTTTTGAAGGCATAAGTGTGTCAATAGATACTTATAAAACTACACTATAAATGGGAACAAACAGGGGTCACAGAACAGACAGTGGTTCTACAATCTAGATTTATTCCATGTGCTTTGCAAGAATATAAATAAAAGACCAAACTTAAAAAATCTGTGTGCTGGAAGCCCAAGCCTATCTACACATGTTAGTCTGCAATGATGATTGAACAACTCCACCATTTGCGCATACAATTTTGTTGTTTTTATGTTTTGCACTTTGATCTGCAACATTTGGTACCTTGTTTCCCAATGTAATTTATTGTGATTCATTTTTGTTTTTCTCTGTAATTCTTATATATATATTTTGTTGTTTTATTACATATATGAACAATGAGTCAACAAAATATTTATTTACAGAACTTTAGCAAAATTCTATAGTGACAATGAGTGCAAGTAAGACATCTGTTTTATTTTATTTTATTTAATCTAAAACCAAAGTAAAGTGGAGCCATCCACACATTCATTTCTTCTGTACTAGAATAATATGTTTTTTGTTTGTTTGTTGTTTCCTTAGGATGGCTACGTATTCAAGCTCGACGTATCATATAAAAATAATGTAACATTAAGACAACATCAGACAAGAATTACACAATAAGAATAATTATAATAATAGTAAATGTTACAGTAATGGTAATATATTTCTCTATTAAACATTAAAATGTCTTGCCAATATGAATATTAATCTTTCTGGCATTGCCAATTATGTCAACAACCATTCCATAATGATTTTGGCACTGGAAGAATACATTTCATGGTTGTCCAGTGCAATGAAGTCCATTCACATTGTGCATATAATTTTTTATATCATTGACCACAAATAAACCAAAGAAAAAAAGAAAGAAAAATAAAACAAAAGTACAGCAATTGAAGTCCATTTGAATCCCAGTCCAGACATGCCATGGTATTTCAGATTAGATATTTAGTGAAAAGTCAGTGTAGTGTGGCAGTCGCCATAATAACCGTCTCCACCGCAACTTGCCTTTCCCCCAGCTGTCTCTCACACGACAAAGTTCTATGTCCTTCGGAACGCAGCGAAACCACAACTCTAAATCACTGCTACATTCAGATTCAACAGACTCCTGTTTGTCCTATGCAGTGTGTGTGCGTATGCATGCGAGTGTTTCATAAAAGGCCACGGGTCCACGTCAGTAGTCCTTTGTACGCGTACATCAAGTCCCCGTTGAAAAATTCCTCGACTGAATCCGTACACATGCGTTAAGAGAGGCTCCAGTGACACGTATAGGTTCCTTATTTGCAATGCATGTGAGTGAGGGTCCATGTTAGGGGCAGGCTACATTCTCTGAATTCCACTGTAATAGACATGGGCGTCCGCCATTGCCCTGTGAATAAAATCACATCACTTATCCAAAGTGTCCATCAAAAAAAGCCCCCCCTTTTCCAGTTCACATGGACTGCATGCTTTCAACTACACTGCATGTCTCAGGACTGGCTCGTTTTTGCTCGTGTTTTTCATTCATAGCCAAAACCACAAAATGGAGAAAGAAAACACAACAGAAAAAACTTGTAAAGGAAGGAAAAGAACAATGCACTTTTAAAGAGACACATCATTTTGCAGATGCCTCAATAAAATAAGCTTTCGTTAAATGCTATCTGATGTATTTCCCGTTCAGATAGGTTGCAAATTAGTTTTCAACTTTGATAGATTGTTAAAACAAGCTCTTAACTCTTAGCTGTTTAAAAAACACAAAGCTGTCTGGTTTAAAAAAAATCTCCCCCAATAAGGGACTTTTTTCCGCCAAGCATTCACTGATACTAAAAACTAAAACTTTGCTATGTGACGTACAAACAAGACAAGCAAAATGTCCTTCCTTGAAGTCCGATCTCCGCTTCTACGCCAGCCGTTTTGGATGCCCAACTCAAAAATCTCTTCACCTCGCTAACTACGCTGTCTAGTGAGGAGGAAAGTAAATTCCGACTTTAAAAAACAACCTGTTTATAAGGCTTGTAGCAGCATTATGGTTTTAAGTTGTCATTCAAGCAGTCGAGGGGAGTGTGGGGGTGTAGGTGAGGGGAAAGGCTGGAGAGTTGCTTCCCAACGAAGCGTAGGAAAAGAAAAGCGGAGAACGGAGGAAAAGAGAAATAAAAAGAGGAGAAGGGAAAAATTGAATGAAAAACAACCGCTTGCAACACTTTTTTGTGTTTTGGAGGAGATAGTGAGCGCACAGAAGCGTTTGATTGGCAGCGTTGCGGCCTGAGGGTTGATTGGGACCGTCCCGAATCATGCTGCGGCCAGAGAGGTCAGGGAGCGAGAGAGATAAAGAGAGGGGGAAAGATCGGAGGAGAGAAAAGACAGCGGCAGCGTCATCATGCAGAGGCCACGGTAAACGGGCGGGCTGGGCCGGGCGGAGAGACGCGGGCGGGCTTGTCACAGGTCACTGGGCCCGTGGCTCCGTGGGGGGCCTCTAGAGGGCGCTCTCTGTAAGGCACACACACAGGAGTGGACAGTATTTTGGGTGTATATTAGAAAATAGTGGTCTCATACTTGGTGTTGGCTCCTCTTTTGGCTTCCTGTCCTGGCTCGACTATCCAGGGGACGTTGGCGTGGCCCTTTTGATCCATTGAGGGCTGCTCCATCTGGGGTAGACACAGGAGAGAGAGAGAGACAGAGCTTTTTCGGGAGATGTAATTTAGAGGGTTAAGGGGTGGTCACACTAAATTTTGTGGATCTAAACATCACATACTGACCACTTGGCAGAGAATCAAACATTGAGGACAATACCATATTAGCTTTTTGGAGCGTCAAAATTTTGGCACCCATTCACTTGCATTGTATGGACCAAAAGAGCTGAGATATTCTTCTAAAATCTTCAAAAATCTTGTTTTGTGTTCAGCAGAAGAAAGAAAGTAATTCACGTCTGGGATGGCATGAGAGAGTAAATGATGAGAGAATTTTCATTTTGCGGTGAACTATCCCTTTAAGGTGAGTTAACCACATGACAATCACACATGCTGTCACACCAATACAAAACAGTGGATAAACTCCACATGTGGTATATAATTCTTATTAAATCAATAATGTCAAACGGATTAATCTTATCACATTAAGTCTGCATCTCCATCCTGTAAATCTGCAGAACTACCCTACAACTAGTACATCTTTATCAGCCAATCGAAACTCGCTCCACATAAAGCTCAGCTCAGAAACTCGAATCACTACAGGAACATACAAGTACACACACGCAGAGTCATTCACGTCTGCCGTTTGGCTTGTAGACTTTATAAGGACTTTCCATATGTAGCTGCATGAATATTAAATAACATAATCCTCACTGCCTGACTACCTCTGCTCTTAAACACACCCACACTAACTTCTTTCTTCTCCACATCCGAACACTTTAAAAAGACACTAATCTTGAGCACTAAACCTCTAATATGAGGCATTACCATTAAGCTGCTTTTCAGGTTTCGATAACACACTTTGTCGAGGGTGAGTTGGTGTCAAGAATTACTGAAATATTTTCATGCATGTTTAGTCATTGTATTTTCTGGATGGACAGAAGGGGGACAGAAGAGGAAGATCGAGAGTACAAGAGTATCGAGAGTACACCGTGGCAAAATATCTGACCACGGTGACTGACAGAAAGTTAAGAAAAGCACTGACGATGTTCAGACTCAGTCAGCACAGTCTGGCTATTGAGATGGGCCGCCGCACACAGATCTGGCTGCCCCGCGAGGACAGACAGCACAGTCCAAATGCAACCTGGGAGTAATTGAGACAGAGCTGCACTTCCTCACAGAATGCCCAAAATACCAACCAATTAGAAACAAATATTAGCAAAAAAATTAACAATATATGCCCAGATTTCAATGAATGTGTTTTATTCTAGGTAAAAAAGAAGAATGTGCAAGATTTGTAGTATCCTGTAATAACCTAAGGGACAACCAGAACCAAAAGAATAATACATGAATGTGTTGATGACATGGATCTCTCTGACCCCTGACCCCAATCCTCTACCCGTTACCAACCCTATATAATGTTGCATTAATGCTGAATTGTTATTTCTTTATAGTTATTGTTCTCAAGTTCTAGTCCTTGTTCAGTTCCTGTTCTGTTTTTCTGTGTAATTGCTTTGGCAATACAAAATGTTTTTGCCATGGCAATAAAGCTCTTTGAATTGAAATTGGAAGATTTTGATAAGAACCAAAAGAGCAAACAAAACAGACAACAAACCAGGATGAAATCAGTTGAAGGAATATTCTGTGTTAAAAAAAAGCTCCATGAAGAGTGTCACATGCTGCTGATTACCATAGAAAATTATTTTGTCTTGTCCCCCAGTTATTAAAAACACACTATCAATAAATCAATTATGCACTTACAATTGAAGTCTATGAGGCAAGCAGAACAACAGTTGTCCCATAGACTTCCATTGTAAGTGCCTTTATGTGTTTTGTTTTGACAAGTCTACATTTATTTTACTTGTATTTAACTGACAAAAAAATAAATAAAAAAAAAGGAAAAAACAAGCAAAGAAAAATGAAAAAAGTCCTGAAATTGAACTGTTTGTGGATGGAGGAGTTGTGAGGTATGAGGAAGAGGAGAAGGGTGAACAGGAAGCCAGTGAGGGGTGTAAAAATGCCCCAGGGACCAGCGGCTAAAGGGAAATATGCCCTAGAGGCGGTACACAGAGGTCACAGAGGTCAAAGCTTGGGAGCTTGGGTTTAGGTGCGTGAACACAAAGACCTGGATGGAGAAGAAACAAGTGCTGCATAGAAGGGAGACAGATTAAGTTCTAATGGAGTAACACAGCATATCATGTCCATATGGAGAGAAGATGTCTCAACATAATGACCAATTTCTCCTACAGAAGGGAAGATCAATAATATCTGTACACACCACACAGCCACAGAGGATGCTGTTAGTGTTCAGGGTAACAGCTGCTGAGTCAGCAGACCACACACACACAGACACACACTTACATTTACTCTAGTTATTTTAATGGGTACATACCATGTTAATAACTACAGACAATTTTTTTTTTTTTCCAGGTTAAAAAAAAAAAAAAAAGTGCTTTTCTTAATTGTTTTTTTCAACTGAGAACATCTCCTAATGTCCCAAAGGGAAGTTGCTCCCACACAATGGGTCTCATTCATGAAACATGAGCAGAACGAATTTGTGCAAACGATTCATAAATGCACTCTTACATAAGAGTGCATTGAATTGTATGCAACAATTTATGTAAGAATGGTCTTAAGAGCGACTTACACAGAAATTAGATCTGCTCTTGTTTCTTGCATAAGGTCCATTCTGTGAGTGAACTAAAAAAAAGACTTTGGCTTCCAATTTTTGTTCTTTCCAAGATTTTTTTTTTTTTCAACTGTTACAAATTTTATTAAGAGGAGATTAAAAAGGAAATCATGTGGAGAGACACTGACATTTTGCAAGCCAGACTTGAAGCTCAGCTCAGTTTCAAAGGCCACAGTTCCAGCTGTTTCTAACATTCATGATCTCCATTTAAAGAAGTGGCATATTGCCTTATATTTGTCTAGGCGTGACATCACACTGCACAACCTGACACAGCAAATTGGGTCACACTGGAAATGGTGCTAATATCTTAGATGACATACATATCATGTCTTTGATATTACTCAATCTAATGGTGATGTAATGTCATAGACACACACACTTTGTGCACAGTGATATGACCTATAAAATAGGGCTGTGAGGCTTCTCAAAACAGAAGTATCTCTGCAGGCTAGACTCCAAACACCACTGTTTATTTTCAACCAAGCATCCATCACTTCTGTTCTGTGTAATCCAACTCCAACAGGCAGGATGCATTTTCTTTTTACGGTGAGCTCCCGCCTACTCTGGGTCTCTTCCAGTGAGTGGTAGTATTACTGGTGGTGGCAGGGTAGAGAGAGAGGCGCCGTGCCCGCTGTAGGGGCAGTGGGACTGGGGCAGATGGAGAAGAAGGCTGCCCAGGCAGGAGGAAGTGAGTCCATAGAGCTCCATGCAAACAGCCCTCATCATTCTCTCTCATCCTTAAATACACTGAAGGGAGAGGAGATGAAGTGTGCCGTTTACAGATCAAACACTCACCTCTCTGTCCCTCAGGGCGGGCTGTGACACACACACACACACACACACACGCGCTGGCATGAATACAAGCAAACCTTCACTGGCAGAAGGAAATAATGGCATACACAAATTTTCCAATATTGGTTTTAAAATGTCAAAACACTGTTAAAAATAGCACAGCTTGATCACACACACAAAGATGGGTGCAAGGTGTGCTGTCAGCGGGGAGAGGTGAAGGTGACGGCTAAGAGAGATGAGACAGATTGCGTTAGAGGTCCAGATGAACGGATGTGAGATTGAGAGTGTGTGCGTTTGTGTTTAAAGGGCAAAGGCACTCACAGACTTGCGTATGTTGACACGAGGTTTAGGGACAGGTTTGGAGGGTTTGCTGTCGAAGCTCTCGGGCAGAGTGGATGACCCGTGGCCGCTCTTTCTGGCCTGCAGGGCCAACTGATACGCCACCTCGAACGCCTGGCCCAACGTCAAGATAATCTCATAGGCCAGATTCTGTAGAAAAACCACAGACATAAATGTAGAGATAATGAGAGAGAGCCTTTTAAAAAGCAATAGACTTACAAATTGACACTTGTGGGGGAATCTAGGCTATTACAAACCAACTGAGAAAACGTCTAAAACACCTTTACTATTTGAGTTCAAATGAATATAATTAACGGTTAAACATTTGGCAGCCATTTACCATTATTTTCACATAACTTTTATAGCTTCATGGTTTTTTAAAAGATTTAAAACATGCTTTAAGCATGTTATAAATAATTCATGTGTTATGACTAGTTAACCCACAAACAGTTCTTTGGTGTTACTGTGAAAGGCGGTAACAGCAAAGTCATCTGCATACAAAATGACAATTTCTAAGCTAAAATTGCAATTTTTTTTAATTCTTGTTTTTTAGAGAGCATGTCTACTAATATATACTATTTTTAATTTAAAATGTTTTAAATGTATGTTTTATTGAAAATAAGTCAGTGCTTTAAATGTTGCTGCCAATATTTATAATTTTTTTTTTTTTTTTTAATAGTTCAAAAGCTCTTCCTGACTAAATTATCTTATGGATAACAAAAGACATTGAATCTTCAGATGAAATCAATTTTTTTTTTTTTTTTTAAATCAGATATACTAAAATATAACATATATATAACATATATATATTAAATTCATCAAGCTTTTAAGTAAACAATAGATTATTTTCACAGTGTTTTTAGTGGCTAACCAAAAAAAGCTTTCCATTTAAATTGCTTATGTTTTTAAAGTGTGGCTGAGGACATAAATTACTTAATGATCTGTTGACATTGAAAGATTTATATTATTATATTTAAGATTACTAATCTTATAAATAATCAAATACACCTCTATCCACGTTTTGATGATAATTTAATATTTTATTTTTATTTATGAAATTGCTATTTATGGAATTGCTCACTTATCACAGAATGACCCTTGTGCATTTGTTATTCTGAGCTTTCATTACTTTTGCATTTTTATATGCTTTATGAGAGCGTTTATATGTACATATGTATTATACAATATGTGTTACTAACCACATCGAAAGCTGTAAAGACATGGCAGTAATGATGGCTGGATTTCAGGTCCTTAGTGATGTATGCAAATGTGGACAGATCTTCTGGATCCTGGGCTGCACACGAGATATTCCTGATCTCATGCTCTGCTATGATATTCTAAACATGAGAGAGAGAGAGGGGGAGAGAGAGAGAGAGAGAGAGAGGTAAAAATCGTAGAAAACTTTGAAATTAAGAAATTAAGAAGATCTAATTGAAAAAAGAAAATATTTATATACTTGTACTTTTTTATTCTACTTTCCTTTATGGGATATTGAGAGATAAATTAGATATTCATTTTGCAGTATGTATAAATCCATAACAACGGAGGCAATAGCAGATGATCACCTTGTTAGTGGCATCGATAAACTTGACGCCCTTATAGGAGACAGACAGTACTATGGTGGGAATCTTCTTCATCTGTTCTGTAGACTTCTTATAGAAAGGAGGAGAACAGGAGAGATCAACACACGGACTCACTGACCCCAATATTAACATTCATGAGCTCCCATCACACACTGACTGTGATCTGCTTAATACAAACTCAAACACATGCTTAATTATTTACACATAATATCAGTAAGTCCCCAGCAATAACCCAGATAGTGCATGATCTCATGAGACAAGCAAAAAGGGCCAAAATTACATTTGTGCACTGTTTAAAACATGGTCTTATTTGGTTAGAAGGTTTATGATATCATGTACCATATTCATATAAATTATACAGTATACAGCTGAGGCTGCAGAGATCCAGAATTCATTTTCCTTTCTCCCCGCACAAACATATCTGCTGTCAGACAGGGATATTTTCATTATGGAACTTATGTCCTCTCATCTCACTTTCTTTCTTTTGCTGTGTGCCAAAACCTAGTGAGCTGCCACATGTAATTAAAAACTAATTATTTTACCCAATATTTGTGTGTGCAACGCATTTCTTTCTAAATCAATGGTGAGTTAAGTCTTTCAAGTGTTCTAAATTGGTTACTTATGAGGTTTCATAATGGTTCCTGCCTATTTGGCATACTGCAAAGACTTTTTTCTGATGAAGCTGATTGACCAAATAAGTTCTTTTGTTCTAGCTATTTCTATCAGTGGCTTCCTCTGCATCAGCGGGTGTCTATTGCTCTGATCCTGTCAAAATATTCAGCTTGAAACAAAGACAGAGATAGAGGACCTAAATTTACACCCTGTGAATGTATTAATGTGTTTGTGAATAGGCAAGGGGTGGAGGAAGTTCTCAAACTCTCTCAGTCTCATCTAAATGTGCAGAGGGGAGCAGAAAGGTGAGTAATGGAGAACAGATGGTGTTTTACATGCATACAACAACAGAGCTGCAGAACTGTCCTCTCGTGTTAAATAACCTGATGAGAAGGGGCGTGAGGGGCTGTTTAGATTTTTTGAGGTAAAGAGGAAACGGATAAACTGAGGTCACTGTATTGTGCGTAAACACAATTTCGCAACTAGGATCTTGAAGCGGATTTTCCGATAATAGCTAAAAGAGCCCAACTAAATCAAAGAACACAGCATGTTCCCATAGTCCTGTATAAATGTAGCTATTACGTTTATGTTGCTTTTCTTAATGATCACGTGTCATAGTGACCTGAGGCCAGTAGGACCATGACTGGACAGATCTTTGAGTGGTTGCTATAATGACACAACTCTTACCCTCATTTTCGCACAGGCATCATGTGTGGACTCCGTACCACGCAACTCTTTCACCAGCATGGACCCCAGATACTGCAATACACACACACACACACACACGTTAAATGGTAGCATTTTATTTTTTTTCTGTAAAGTTTACTTATAATGTTAAGCCCAACGTATACTTCGATTTTGACGTGAACGCTCAGCGTCTGCGTACAACAATGGCTCAAATGTGAGTGTTGCCACCTTGTGCAAATAAATCCAGGCGCATATACATTCTGCGCATTCAAAGATGCACGGTTACAAAAATCGGGCTGTGCGTGTTCACTCTGCTGATGACTAGATTTTGCATCTGACCGAAGTATACTTTGGGCTTTAGTCTAAGTTTCTTGAACTGAAAAAAAGAAAAAAAAGAAAAAAAAAGTGGTTTTACATGACCATTTTCCACCCTTTCTCTAACCCTTATTAAACAGCCTGTATTAGCTACTGTACTTTTAAGATGTCTATATGCAAATGATGTGTGTTGAACGTTGAATGATGGTTGGCTAACCCCTTTGCATGTATAATGAGTGACAACACCAAAGTCGCTATATGCTGAATTGGTATTGGTAAATGTCAATGGTCATATGCTAAAGCAGTTATTTTTGAACATGTATGTGCAACAGACAAAGACTGTACTGTAACTTAAATGAAATGTGTGCATGGAACTGTTTATTTCAAGAAAGTAAAAAAATAAAAAATATTCCATGATGTGTGTAACACTTCGAATGAGACTGTCGGGTGATTCAATAACTGTAAGGAAATGTAGCAGTGTTCAAATTAAGTGTGTAGGAAGAGACTGGCTGAATAGAGTTTAGCTGTGCGGCACTGCTGGATGTCAAGCAAGGACAATCTTGAAAGCCAGCAGGCCGTGTTGAAAGCAATCTAGTATGTGTGTGTGTCTTTTCAATGAAGAGTTACATCAATTAATACACTGGAATTTAGAAATTGTATGTAATTCTAGCTGTGGAAAAGCTTGCATTTGTCCATTCCTTCCCACTTTAACATTGGGAATCAACTCTCCACCTTTTACCTCTACGGGTTAGTCACACTTACATGCATGAATTCTGTTCATAAACTCCATCACAGGAGAATAAGTCAATCAAATTTGGCTGTTGCTAGGAAACAGAGTGAGTTTACGTAAGCTAATACTAGAAGTACCCGTAGAGGCGCTGAAAAATCTGTATTGACTGAAGGTTAAAACACCATTATTCACTGTTGAATAACTAAAGGACTCACAGATCGCTTTCAAATTTCCTTTTCCTTTATCCGCTGGATTACTGCAGCCTACAAAGTCCACCATACTCAATAGATAAACTACATTCTTTATACATACATATTTAAAGTGCTTGGTAAAGTGCTCTTACAATTCACATAAGACGACACTGTGAGAAATATTTATAATTTTACAATTAAAACGCACACAGACTTACATATGCTTCATAGTCACATGACTGGAATATAAGCTTCTCAGGATGGTGCTGCCAGTACTGCACCGGCGTAGATGACGTAGCCTCGTTTGGAGGCCGTAACGTGATTGGCTCACACCATTCCCCTTGCTGAAAAGGAGGAAGTGGGAAACACAGAAGTAATTAAATCAAGGTCCATTGCCTCATGGCTCAGGTTACAGTCACAGAAACTGCAGGTTATAGAGTGCTGCAGTGACCACTTAATTCCAGAAGTAGTTTTTCCAATTAATTAATTTTCTCATAGGGATTCAATAAAATCCTTCAATAATGGGGTTCTAAGCCAAGCCAAACCGTCCAGTTCCAAGATGAGTCACACCATTACAAACTTTGATTTAAAGCATGAAAAAAAAGAGAAGTATTTGAAAAAGAACTACTCATCCCTTGAATTTTGTAATTGAATAAAAAATGACAGTACAATAAAACTACTGACTTATAGTCAGTAAAATAGAATACATTGGAAGTTTATTGCAAAATATTCAGATATATACGGTTTAGGGCTGTCATTACTTGACAATCTGATTAAATCGACTTAATCACAATTAATCACATATATATAAATATTTGATGAGAAAGCCCCTTAAATAACAATAATTCAGTATACAATGATTAAATTATTATAAATAGTTATATTTAAATAATTATACATTTAATACATATTATAAAAATAATAATTCAGATAATTAAAAATCATTACATTACGGTGGCAAACCAGTAAAGCATTTATAAGACCATACAAAAAGTGGCTTTAGAAGCAATATTTTATATTCATATTATTAAACATAAGCCTATCATTGGCCTTCAGTTCACAGTAATCCATTTTGCAATTAAACTGGTCAGTCTGTCCGAGATTTTATTATAATGGCTTGTCTAATAACACATCAATGAATGCCTGCGTTTGATGGAATTTGGTTGCATCACATCATAAACAGTATTTTTAGGTTGCTGTGCCAAGTTAGATGTAGTATGAAAATTATAAAAACACGTCTCGAGATTGCTGCATTTGAAATTGTGTTCTGTCCAGGTGCGTTTGAACGCAAGAACGAATTTTCATCTTAAGCTGTCGCTGGAGTGTGGTACTTCAAGCATGAATAACTACGATGGTAGGAATATTCCTTATTACAGTCCAGGACATGATTAATTGCGTTAATTTTATAAAAATGTAATTTTTGTATATAATTTATTGCACTAAGTTATGCAATAAATCAACAGCCCTAATACAGATATATTAGTAGTATGAGTATTAGTTGCTGCTGAGCTTTTTTGGGGCGTTTCTCGCTTCTGGTATTTGGAAACATTATTGGTAACATTATTATTTTAAATGAAGTTGAAATCACACTTGATATTGACACGATATACCGTTACTTAACAACCTTTGATCTCATAATACAGTGCTGTGAATAAGTATTTGCCCCTTCCTGATTTCTTCTATTTTTGTGTATTTTTCATACTAAATTGGTGTAGATCTTCAAATGAGATATAACATAAAACAAAGGCAACCTAAGTAAACACAAAATAGAGTTTTAACATTTTTTATTGCAGCAAAAAAGTTATCCAACACCTATATCAACCATGTGAAATATTAACTGCCCCTTTAAACTTAATAGCTGGTTGTGCCACCTTTAGCAGTAACAACTGCAACCAAACGCTTCCGATAACCGGAGGTCAGTCTTTCACAACGGTGTGGTGGAATTTTGGCCCACTTTTCTTTGCAGAACTGCTTTAGTTCAGCCACATTGGAGGTTTTCGAGTATGAACTGCCCATTTAAGGTCCTGCCACAGCATCTCAATTGGTTTCAAGCCAGGACTTTGACTAGGCCACTCCAAAACTTAAATTTAGCTTCTTTTGAGCCATTCAGAGGTGGACTTACTCCTATGCTTTGGATCATTGTCTTCCTGCATAATCCAGTTGCCCTTGAGCTTCAACATACGGACTGATGACCAGACATTCTCCTTTAGGATTTTCTGGTAGAGAGCAAATCGCCCTGGCCCTGAAGCAGCAAAGCATCCCCACACCATCACACTACCACCACCATGCTTGACCGTAGGTATGATGTTTTTTTGTGGAATTCGGTGTTTGATTTACACCAGATGTAACAGGACTCCTGTCTTCCAAACAGTTCCACTTTTGGCTCATCAGTCCACAGAACATTCTCCCAAAAGGTTTGAGGATCATCAAGATGTGTTTTGGCAAAATTCGGACAAGAATTAATGTTCTTCTGGGTTAGCAGTGGTTTTCGCCTTGCCAGTCTTCCATGGATGGCATTTTTGTCCAGTGTCTTTCTGATAGTGGAGTCATGAACAGTGACCTTTATTGATGCGAGAGAGGCCTGCAGTTTTCCTTGGCTTTTTTGTGACTTCATGAGTTATCGCTGTACTCTTAGAGGAATTTTGGAAGGTCGTCCACTTCTAAGAAGGCTGACTACTGTGCCAAGTTTTCTCCATTTGGAGATAATGGCGCTCACTGTGGTTCTCTGGAGTACCAGAGCCTTTGAAATAGCTTTGTAACCCTACCCAGACTGATGTATTTCAATCACCTTTTTCCTAATCATTTCTGGATTTTTTTCAACCTTAGCATATTGTGCTACAGGGTGAGACCTTTTAGCCAACTTCATGCTGCTGAAAAAGTTCTTATTTAGGTGCTGATTTGATTGAACAGGGCTGGCAGTAATCAGGTCTGGGTGTGTCTAGACCAGCTGAATCCCATTATGAATGCGGTTTCATAGATTTGGGGATTTAGTAACTATGGGGGCAAATACTTTTTCACACAGGACCAGTTGGTATTGGATAACTTTTTTGCTTCAATAAATAACATTATCATTTAAAAACTGTATTTTCTGTTTACTAAGATTGCCTTTGTTTTATGTATGAATTTGTGAATCAGTTTGGTATGATATATATACAAAAACAGAAGAAATCAGGTCTAAAAAACAGAAGAAAATCACAGCATTGCAGGTCTGTCTTGAAAGGATTATGCTTTACCACTAAAAATTAATTTCTCTGTGGAAATAAATGAAAGGGACTTTTACTTCCGGAACAATGTTTTTTTTTTTCTATTTTAGCACTTTGCTTTTGACCGAGTACATACTGTACAATAATCACACTTTTCTAAACTGCAGAGTTCAGTTCAGACTGTAATTGAATAGTTGCTAAGCACTTAGATTTGATTTGTTGCATTGGTCTTCAGGTTTTTTAACTCTCTGTCCTACACTCTTTGTCTCTGTGATGTATGGAAGCACAGGGCAGGAAGAATTGATAAAGGATTAAAGAGGGAGTGAGAGTGCAAGGTTTTTTTTGTAACCCTGTGCCATTATGTTTGGGTGCAATAACTCATTCCATTCACATAATCGCTGCAAAACACACCAGCACACACGACACCGCAACACTGATAAGCTCTACTGACACAATGAGAGATCTAAGTTTTTTACAACACACACATTCACAACCACAAACGCACACAGACACATATACTTTTCACACCACACTACAATGGCACTGTTTTAATGAGTTAGATGTTCCAACTAAAAATGCTTAGTGACTGGTTGCATTTTACATTTTTGTTGTTTTTGAGGTGGAACAGCAGCATGTTTACATTTATTCATTTGGCTAACACTTTTATCCAAAGTAATACAAATACATTTTATCAATATGTGTGTTTTCTGGGAACTGAACCTATGAACTTGACACTGCTAGCTCCATGCTCTACTAGTTGAGTCCACAGCTGCTCAAAAAATATAGATTTTTGCACTGAATTCAAGAGGTTGACTCAGCACAGTAAATATAAATGAACTGAATCTAACCTTATTAGTTAACTGGCAAAAAAAATTATGATTGATATATGGTAAAGACATAATGCTTGTTAAAACCATTTCCATGTCACTATTTTGGGAACACTAAATTCATGGTTCTATGAAGAAAAAAAAAATGAAAATGAATGATTAAACCCACTGTTCAATTCGGGACCACTACAGTGGTGTGAAAAAGTGTTTGCCCCCTTCCTGATTTCTTATTTTTTTGCATGTTTGTCACACTTAAATGTTTCAGATCATCAAACAAGTTTAAATATTAGTCAAAGATAACAGAAGTAAACACAAAATGCAGTTTTTAAATGAAGGTTGTTATTATTAAGGGAAATCAAAATCCAAACCTACATGGACCTGTCTGAAAAAGTGATTGCCCCCTAAACCTAATAACTGGTTGGGCCACCCTTAGCAGCAGCAACTGCAATCAAGTGTTTGCGATAACTTGCAATGAGTCTTTTACAGCGCTGTGGAGGAACTTTGGCCCACTCATCTTTGCAGAATTGTTGTAATTCAGCCACATTGGAGGGTTTGAGTATGAAATGCCTTTTTAAGGTCATGCCACAGCATCTCAATAGGATTCAGGTCAGGACTTTGACTAGGCCACTCCAAAGTCTTCATTTTGTTTTTCTTCAGCCATTCAGAGGTGGACTTGCTGGTGTGTTTTGGATCATTGTCCTGCTGCAGAACCCAAGTTCGCTTCAGCTTGAGGTCACGAACAGATGGCCAGACATTCTCCTTCAGGATGTTTTGGTAGACAGCAGAATTCATGGTTCCATTTATCACAGCAAGTCTTCCAGGTCCTGAAGCAGCAAAACAGCCACAGACCATCACACCACCACCATATTTTACTGTTGGTATGATGTTCCTTTTCTGAAATGCGGTGTTACTTTTACGCCAGATGTAATGGGACACACACCTTCCAAAAAGTTCAACTTTTGTCTCGTCAGTCCACAGAGTATTTTCCCAAAAGTCTTGGGGATCATCGAGATGTTTTCTGGCAAAAATGAGACAAGCCTTAATGTTCTTTTTGCTCAGCAGTGGTTTTCGTCTTGGAACTCTGCCATGCAGGCCATTTTTGCCCAGTCTCTTTCTTATGGTGGAGTCATGAACACTGACCTTAACTGAGGCAAGTGAGGCCTGCAGTTCTTTGGATGTTGTTGTGGGGTCTTTTGTGACCTCTTGGACGAGTCGTCGCTGCGCTCTTGGGGTAATTTTGGTCGGCCGGCCACTCCTGGGAAGGTTCACCACTGTTCCATGTTTTTGCCATTTGTGGATAATGGCTCTCATTTTGGTTCTCTGGAGTCCCAAAGCTTTAGAAATGGCTTTATAACCTTTTCCAGACTGATAGATCTCAATTACTTTCTTTCTCATTTGCATTTGCTCATTAGCATGATGTCTAGCTTTTGAAGATCTTTTGGTCCACTTCACTTTGTCAGGCAGGTCCTATTTAAGGGATTTCTTGATTGAGAACAGGTGTGGCAGTAATCAGGCCTGGGTGTGGCTAGAGAAATTGAACTCAGGTGTGATAAACCACAGTTAAGTTATGTTTTAACAGGTGGGGCAAACACATTTTCACACAGGGCCATGTAGGTTTGGATTTTGTTTTCCCTTAATAATAACAACCTTCATTTAAAAACTGCATTTTGTGTTTACTTGTGTTATCTTTGACTAATATTTAAACTTGTTTGATGATCTGAAACATTTAAGTGTGACAAACATGCAAAAAATATAAGAAATCAGGAAGGGGGCAAACACTTTTTCACACCACTGTATTTCCATACATTAGTATATTATGCCATACAATTGATTTTCCCCATTACTGGAGATAGTACACACTAACACACACAGAGCAGAGTAGTGCACTAACTCACCATACTGACTTGTGCCATCTGCCTCTCTAGTTTGGAGCGCGGCACGTCTTCAAAGTAGTTGTCGTTACGCCTACGGCGGGCATCGGCCTGCATGATGAGATGCTGCACGTCCAGAGAGCCGGCGTTGGGGTAGGCCTGACTCAGAGATGGAGACAGCTGAGGGGGAGTGTGATTCCCTGTGGGCTCCTAAAGGGGAAAATATGGAGAACACAACAGGGCAATTCACTAAACAAATTGCGCTAGTTTGGCGAGCTGTATTTCAGTGCAAATGCGTCAAATTAAAACAAAAACAAAAAAAAAAAAAAAAAAATCACCCACAATCAAGTTTAACCAGATGCAATGTGAACCACTATATCACTGTGCCATGTGCACTTAAAATAAGTCATTGTCATTGTTTTCAGCACCGACACGCCTCCTTTCGATAAAAATTAGGCTTATTATAGATTGCGGCATATTAACAGTAAGTGAGCGCTCTTTGCCAGGCCAAATTAACATTGCGCTACTACCTCTGGTGGATAGTAAACAGAATTCAATTTAAAAGAGACATTTATGTACATTTTCTAATGATCATGGCAGCAGTAAATCATCATTTGAAGATCAAATAATGGAGAAGAGCATTATAACCAGACATATATCCAGACACGGCGTGCATGTCGAGTGCTCTTTCTACATTTTAAAGAGCAGATTGCCTGGTTCACAGCGGTGGAGTGATGCTGTACAGTCCCAGTAATGTATATCAGATCACGATAGTCTGTATAGTCACAAGCTACTAGACCGGATCCGGAAGACCGGGAATTGCGCAGTGAAAATTGTGTTCTGCACTACTATTGCCTGTTTGCCATTACTTGGTTTATCATAATTACTTTAGTGAATTGGGTGCTAAAACAACAAAGACAGTGTGTGCAAATAAACAACGCTTTCAGCGGGCGCAAATTCATTCTTAATGAATCGCCCCATACTCTCTGCCTGTAATCATTTATTACTAAATGCGTTTGAGTAAATGTGTGATAATTTTTTAAAATTTGTTATGGCCCATAACTTCAGATGGTGCTTGTTCTTTAATAAGAAGGAATACGTGCTAAGCTGCAGCCTAGAGGAAGTCTGATTTCTTCCACTCTGGACTGACTCTCTGGACTGGACTGTATCGATTGGAGTCCCTAAACTGAGGCTGATGAGCCCTTGCTGCATTTGAGAGAAGCTGTTTGATTCAGCCAGGAAGATCAAGTTAAATCCCTGGAGAAACTCAAGCCAGGAGAATGCCATCGCTCTCAGGATGAGGAGAACAAGGTTGATAAGACAACGCCAAATCACAGTAAATGTCTTCTCAAAAACTTTCCCTTCCTCACAAGTCTATAGACCTTGTGAAGAAGGGATATAAACAATTCATAAACACATATACACACAAACATACAATAAAGGGACCATTTTATTATGGGTGACATTTAAGATAAACGTTAAAATTTATCTTTGCTTTGTTTGGTGTTTGTGGGGACAATGTTGAAATGACTTACAGTAAAGAAAATGCCTTTGCTTTTGCAACATTAATGGCTCGAAGGAGAATACTTTTAGAAAATTATCAAGCCACCTAAAGCCTCACTGGTGTCTTAGATACCTAATGATGGTTTTAAATCAAATTAAAAATGCTATTAAAGGATCAAAGAAATGTAACAAGACATGGGACGCTTTACTGATTTATTTCGACAGTATTGCAGCCATCCCCTCTAATTAAATCATGAAATTGTAACCAGACAAATAGCCACGCAATACCAGTACATTAGTTGATATTTCTGCTATGAAATGGAAATTACTCCCTTCCCCTTTTATTATTTATTCCACTTTTTTCTTCCTCTCGGCACACTTGGATTATGTTGAGTTGGGGTAAGAGTTCTTAAAGGGAAAAAAAATTGACCATTATTCTTACTCTAAAAATATCTTGTTTGGATAAAAATAAAAGGAATAAAATTTATCTTTGCTGGGTAACTGAAAATGTAATGAATGAAATAATGTGAGGATGAGAGTCTTTGTTGGACACAGGCAGAAAAAGAAGAGGAAAAGCAAAAGGAAAGGGAAGAGAAAGAGGAAGATGAGGGAAGAAGATTTGGCTCACTCTTAGAGAGATTGCCCGTGGTGGTTTCTGTGGAGGGTCTTCGTGCAGTCGATCTCCAAGTGATGCAAGTATTCTTTTCCTGTGGCCAATCAAATTAATCTTAAGAACCTGAGAAAGAAAGAAAAAGACAGAATGAGTGCAGTACATCTATTCCTGTTTTCATTTATTCACTTTGTGTCTGTTTTATGCTAGTAGACATATTTTCATGTGTGTGTTTGTCTACAGGAGGTTTACATGTACAGTATTAGTGTTTGGGGTGCATCTCGGGGTGTGATAACAGTAAAATACAGCCAGTGTCTCAAGAATCACTGAAACCTGAATGAGGACACACACACACACACACACACACGTTGGAGCGACTATCCTTGAGGACTCTCCATTAGACAATGATTTTTATACTGTACGAACCCTAAACCTAACCCTCACAAAAAACGTTCTGCATTTTTACATTTTCAATAAAACATTGTTTAGTATGTTTAAGCGATTTAAATTATGGGGATACTAGAAATGTCCTCATAAACCACATTTATAGCATACTAGTCTTGTAATTACCAGTTTGTAACCTAAACAAATGTCCTCGTAAACCACCCAAAACCCCCCCACACACACACACATCAATATCTTCTCTAATAAGCTCTTTCTTTTTTAGTCTGCCCTATTTCTCTCTCTCTCTCTCTCTCTCTCTCTCTCATACACACACAACCGCAACCTCGATAAAGTGGGTATTACTCCTTCCAAATAATGGGCATCCATAAAGACTTTTCTATCACACAGTTGAGCCATTATTGTAAATTATCTTGCACACAAGCATCAAATGAATGTTAAGATGCTGGTTTAGTGGCTTCTTATAGGCCGCCTCTGTCATGTCTGTCCCTATAGCAACAATCTTCCCCCATCTATTTTACCCTGGAAAATTTCATAAATGGGATGATATTTCCTCCCAATGGATTCAGGACAAATTTTGGATTTTAACTATGACAGTTGACATTCATCTGACGCTGCAGACGTAAGAGTAAGTAACGTCTAAATAACACAGGAGATGGAGTGTGTGACGAGGAGGAAGGTGGGGCCGGGCCGTGAGTGCACACGCCCGGCCCCCAATCGGGCTAATCAGCCAAGGAGTGGGATAAAGATGAGCCAGATGCGGCAGTTCGAGAGAGAGAGAGAGCACACGCAGCTGCCGTGTGTGTGTTTATGTTTGTGTCTTTTTGTTTGAGTTTTCATTAAATATTACTTTGATGGTTCGACCGGTTTCCGCCACCTCCTTGCACCTCCACAACCTTTAACTGTTACAGAGTGTTATCTTGTTCATTTAACTCAATTACCCACTGACCTGTCTGCAACCTAAGCCACTGTCAACACTCATCTCCTCGGTACCAAATCAATATCCTGGAAATCCAAAGCAGAGCCAGGAACCGAGAGGAGCCAGTTGCCCCAGAACAAATGTTTGCAGGCTAAATGGTTTAACTTACACTACATGTCAAACTTAATGGTTTGACTTGCTCCATCATTTTGAGTCTCTCTGACCCAGAAACACATTGAGTTTTATGCACTTAAATACAAAAGGAAAGTCTCAGCCAAAATGTTAATGATTATATATTGGCAACGGTTTGGAGTAGAAACATAACTATCTAACTAGAAAGCAAAGACTTTCCTTGTTACTCTGGTCACAAAACTCAAAATATGTTTCTGGGTTAAAGTAATTCAAAATGGTGGAGCAGGTCACATACAGTATAGTGAGTGTGATCGACTGCAATACATTTCACATGTATTCATTTCGCAGATGCTTTTATCCAAAGTGACTTACAAATGAAGAATACAAAAAGAAAAGATTCATCCAAAAGCATTTTTTTGAAGGTAGTGAGGGATCCAACTTTACAGTGGGTGAATCTTTTCTTTTTGTATTCTTCATTTGTAAGTCACTTTGGATAAAAGCATCTGCGAAATGAATACATGTGAAATATATTGCAGTGGTGGTGGCTCAGCGGTTAAGGCTCTGGGTTACTGATCAGAAGGTCGGGGGTTCAAGCCCCAGCACTGCCCCTGTTGGGCCCTCGAGCAAGGCCCTTGACCCTATCTGCTCCAGGGGCGATATATCATGGCTGACCCTGCACTCTGACTTGCACTCAGCTTAGCTGGGATATGTGAAAAAAAAAAAAAAACAAGAATTTCACTGTATATGTGCAAATGTATAACATGATAAATAAATACAAAAAAATAAAAATAAATAAACAATGGCAAATGATGCATACATAAAATTGCAGAGATTATATCAACACAATTCTTAACACAATTTACACAATTATTAATCAAGATTAACTGTAAAAAAGAAAACTTAAAATGTTTCTTATCTATTGATAAAGCTGTTTGGAAATAACATGAAGGGGGATCTACCAAATTTGGTCAAGCATGCTGAGATATCGGCTGCTGCCAAAAACCACAGAATGGCCAAATATTAGCAGATTACTTGCCTTGGCTGATATATATTGGTCTATCACTATTTCTGATGGAGTTGGGAAGATCATTCCACCATCGAGGTACACTGAATGTGAAGGTTTGGGAGAGCTTTGTTTTTGTTTATGCAGGATAAAATACATCCTTATGGGCAGCAATACTTACATGAGCCACACATTTTAATGCTGATGTTCTTGGTTGATTAATGTTCTCTTTCATGTCTCTCATGTCTACAATCGATTTGTTTAAGGAGGTTTAGGACTGTGGACACCAGAGTCTCATAACCCTCTTGAACCCTTAGGAAACAGCACAACACAAACAAGCCAATCTAAAGAGGCCTGAAGCCAGTCTCCCTCCGGGCCCATGCTGGCCTGATTACAGGCGGTTAGGGCAACTAGGACTGGACTGGGCTGAAACCCCTTCAGGATTGCAGTTGGGTATTTGGTCACTGAATTAAACAGATTGCTCACTATAATTTGGCATTCTGGGTGTTTAAACTGCACACTGCTGAAAAAAAATGGGCCAAGCTGGTCTTCAGCTAGTTTCTCAGCATGGACAAGCTGAAAAGTGTCCAAAACCCCTCTTAAACCAACAAACAGACAAGCCTGACTAGGTTCAGTGACCAGCTTTGACTGATTTAAGTTTTTTGTTTTTCAGCAGGGATGTGCATTTATATGAGAAACATCCTAGACACACTTAAGGACACCTACGTTTTTGACCATTGACAAAGGCTTGTCTTCTTGGGCAGGAGGAGCCGTTTGATTCAAATGTAAAATGAGCAACTATATAGTTTGTTTTTAACAGTGTTTAGGTGTGTATATCTGTAATCAATGATACAACAATAATAGGCCAATGCTCAATACAGCAGCAGCTAATTCAAACAATGATGCAGAAGTGTAAATGAAATGATGTACTGACATTTAAATGGCACGATCTTTGCAAGATTTTCGACTAGGAAGACTAGTTTTTCCTCAGAATCAGTCATTTTAGCTGCCTGGTACCTTGTAAACACCACTTTGTTTCCTGGCAGACTTTTCACTCTAGCTTCCTGAGTTTGCAAAAAACAAGCCATTTAGATTGAAGCTTGCGATTTTGAGACATTTTTGTGAGCAATATGCATCTGTGAATGGTTTGTCCGAGGCAGAAGAGACATTAAGTAATCAGAAGTTAATATAAGCTATTTATATTTACACATGCATGCATTAACAGCAGGCAACAGACAAAAGGAAAAAAACAAAGGAAATGGACAGACAGAGAGAGAGAGAGAGAGGAGAGAGAGAGAGAATACATCAAGTGTGTAAGGTACAGTACTGGCTTACTGCTTGTCGGTAAAAAGCAGGAGGCATGAATTTAATTTAAATGCAAATGTGTAGAGCAGGCTGCAGTGGACATGCAGCGTACCGTAGAGGAATACAGTACAGATCGGAAGACAGCAGAAATGGCTCCATCATATGAGCAGTGCTTAGATATTATACATGCATAAGCCTCACATTACACATGCAGTAGGGTAATAAAGACAAGCAGCTGTGGGTTTTAATCATTATGACTGCCCATGAACATTACCGCACCACCGGGTACAGTATGCTGACTGCAGTCATGTATGTTAAAGCTGCTGAGTGAAAACCCCACGGGACCTACAGTACTTAAACAGTGGCTGCATCCAAATAACATACTACAGTATACTGTAGTATATGTAATGTGAGATTAGATGCATAGTGCATTGAAAGTAGTATGCAAAACATGCTTGAATCATATACTACTGCTGGTGGGCTTTCAAAGTTTATGAATGCTTTTTAGGCTAATATTGCCTACAAGAAATGGTGGTACAGAAAATAATGAGTTTGTGACGGCTCTCTTGCAGCAAAGAATGCAAGGCCAAAGCCACCACAACAGTTTAAAGTTTATTAACCTAAAAACTGTGATTCTGTTATGAAAGAAAAACTTGAGGGGAAAGAACAAGTCAATTCGCTGTTTGCTCACTGTTATTAAACCATGTAAAATCTGATTGAGAAAAGCCTGATTGTTTGGAAGGACAATGCAGTGCTGAAGTTATCAGAGTCCGACAGAGCAGTGTTTCAAATCCAAAATCTCCATTTGAGACAAATTAATGCAGTCAAATTAGGGTGTTTATCTGGCAGCCAGTTAGGCCTATTTGACATCTAATCAGGCAAATTCTCATTGCATATTCATTGGACAAGTAAAATCAGGGAGTGCGTGAAAGATTTGGCTGCTCTGTAGAAGAGACTCCAGTATTGCAATCAAACAGCACACACAGCAGAGAGATCATTGATATTTTTACACACTAACTTGAGTATTGTTAAAAAAAAAAAAAATAATCACCTGTTTCATGCGTAATCAAGTCTTGTGAGGACTCTTTCTGTGGGTGTAATTGCTGCAGTATTGGATGTAAAATGACAGTTAATCCCATTAGATTAGAGAAAGTGAGCAGGAAGCAGGCCTGAAGAAGGGATTAACCTTGGCAGACCAGAGACAAGAGTGTAATCTCTGACACACCAGATACACACACACACACACACACACACACACACACACACACACACTATTGAGTCCGAAATACTGAAACGGACACATTTTAAGGGGCTGCTACAAACACGCATAGAAGTATGTTTAAAGTCAATATGAAATCAAAATGTACCCCATTTACTTTTTATTGTGCACATTATTCCAAAGAAAAATTGTGCCCTCTTAATCTTTTATCGTAATCTTTTATCACAAAGAAAAATATTCTTCAATCAAAAGTTGCTCTGCTGAATTTCTTTCTCTGCTGATGTTCCCTAGGCTACTCAAATTATTGGTTGATGTTAACCAATAACCAAATATTTATGCATTGTTTTAGGCTACTGTTGAAGTAATGCAGTCTTTTTAATAGTTGCTAATACTTAACACTGAAATGAAATGTTTTTAAAGGAAAATTCTGGGTTCAATACAAGTTAAGCTCAATTGACAGCATTTGTGGCATAATGATCATTACCAAAAAATGGATTTTGACTTTGTCCCTCCCTTTTTTTTTTCTTTTTTTTTTATTAAAACAATCTGGGTTATATTGAGGCACCTACACATGCATGAATGCATGGGGCCAATCCTAAAATATGCATATCAATATGTATGTTAACATGATTTTCTAATCTTTTCTGTATGAAGTTATATTCAATTTTACAACTTTGTTGCTATGACAACTAATGCCTAAAAGACCTGAAAAAATGTCTGGGTTACTGGTGTAACCCCTGTTCCCTGATGGAGGGAACGAGACGTTGTGTCGATGTAGTGACACTAGGGGTTCGATCTTGAGAGCCCCAATCACCTTTGCTTAAAATAGAAAAGGCCAGTGAGAATTGGCAAGTGGAATGTGCAAGCCACTCTCTGCCCTGGACGTACGGGTATAAAAGGAGATGGCGTGCATCACTCATGCAGATTTCCCCTCAGGGGAATGCGCCAGGGAGGGGCTACTGCCAGGAGCATTAGGTCCGAGAACCATGTCTGGTTGGGCCAGTATGGCGCAACAAACAGGATTTGCTGCCCATCCTCCCTGGCATTGCACAGTGTCTGGGCAATGAGGCTCACTGGAGGAAATACATACTTGCGTAGCCCCCGAGGCCAGCTGTGTACCAGGACATCCATGCCGAGGGGAGCCTCGGACAGGGAGTACCAAAGGGGGCAGTGAGAGGAATCTCGGGAGGCGAACAGGTCTACCTGCGCCTCCCCGAATCTCTCACAAATCAGCTGGAATACGTGGGGGTGGAGTCTCCACTCCCCGTGAAGCGTTACCTGCCATGAGAGTGCATCCACTGCATGGTTGAGGACGCCCAGAAGGTGAGTGGCTTGCAGAGACTTCAACGTCTGCTGACTCCAAAGGAGGCAGCAGCGGGCGAGTTGCGACATGAGCGTACACCACCTTGGTGGTTTATGTATGCCACAATCGCCATGTTGTCGGTCCGGACCAACACATGCTTGCCCTGAATCAATGGCCGAAACCTCCGCAGGGCCAGTGATACTGCCAGAAACTCTAAGCAGTTGATGTGCCATTGGAGTCGGGGCCCTGTCCAGAGCACCAATACTGCTTGCCTGTTGCACACGGCACACCAGCCCGAGTTCGAGGCGTCTGTCGTGACCACGACGCGCCTCGAGACCTGCTCAAAGGGAACGCCCGCCCGTTGAAATGCAAGGTTTGTCCAAGGGCTGACAGTTTGACGGCACTGTGGCGTGATAGTCACACGCTGGGTGCTGTGGTGCCGTGCCATGCCCACCTCGGGACTCGAGACTGTAGCCAGTGCTGAAGTAGTCTCATATGAATCAACCCGAGGGGAGAACCACCGCCAAGGATGCCATATGCCCCAGGAGCCTCTGAAATTGTTTCACTGGTGCCATTACCTTCTGCCTGAAGCTTTTCAGAAGCTTTTTCTGAAGCATGACCGCGTACGCTTGGTCGTGAGACATGCCGTGAAAGTGACCGAGTCCAACTCCATAACGAGAAAAGAGATGCTCTGCACAGGGGAGAGCTTGCTCTTCTCCCAGTTGACCTGAAGCCCGAGTCGGTTGAAGCACAAGGTCCCTGTGCACACACAGTAGATCCCGCGAGTGAGCTAGGATTAGCCAGTTGTCGAGATAATTGAGTATGCTTCATTTACGGGGCCAGGGCAGCCTCTGCGACCTTGGTAAAGACACGATGGGACAGGGACAGACCGAAGGGGAGGACCTTGTACTGGTATGCTCATCCCTCGAAGGTAAACCGAAGAAAGGGTCTGTGTCGAGGAAGGATCGATATGTGAAAGTACGCAAGCTTCAAGTTGATGGCCGCGAACCAATTCTGACAGACAGGGAACAATGATTTTAACAATTTAACAGCTGAAATACTACACCTAAGTTTTATGTAAAATTATAAGCTTCACATTTCTGTCTTTAAACTCTCTGGAAATTAATGGGGCCGATTTTTATTGAAAGTGCCTTACTGTAACCTCAATTTTTGCTTTTTTTAAAGAAAAGTAGGGATGAGTCAAAATTATATTTTGTTATAAATCAACATTATGCCACAAATGCTGTCAATTGAGCTTAACTTGTATTGAACCAAGAATATTCCTTTAACAATAATGTTATAAAGGTTACAGCAATAATAGCAAATAACTTTATAAGGAATATGTTGAGATGCTTTTAAGGGTGAACTTGATCCACCATCTTGTTTGCCAAAAGGTAGAGGCTCAAATAAATTTTACATGATACCATCCTGATCTCATGACAAGCTGTAATAATAGTATGAGATGGCTTGTAGAAAAAACATATTACTTTTACTCCTCTGACTGTATATAATAAACAATGTTATTACGATTTTTCCTAAGTTTTTCCCCTAACCCAACAATAAACCTAACCATGATTTAAATAGGAAAATACCAACCAGGCAAAAAAAAGAATGCAATGTCTTGTGGACTTTAAGGGACCAATACATACTGCGCACACATATACACCAACAAACGTAGTAGTTTAAAATGAAAGGTTAAAACTCCATACATATAACATCTATATAAAGCTATAAAGCTCTTCTTAAAGGTCAGGTCAGGCAAGAGCAATACACCATTGAAACATAACTCTCGATGATCTCATGCCTGAGGGACCAGCAGACATAAGTAATAGAGCTCAGAATGAGCTGTGGCATGGATGAGCATCTCGTCCTAATTGAAGGAGCAGAGGCGCAGAGGCCTGACTGGTGGTTATGATGTGAATACAGTACTGTTTGTGCTTACAGCAGCAGTCATGCATTAGATTTTAATGACCTGGGAAACACAGTCCTTATTTCATTCTCTCACTCCATCTATCCTTTCCCCTCTCTTTTTGCCTCCATCCCACGCTCCAACGCTCCACGTCCCAACAAACATCTCGCCAATAACCAAGATCGCTCATTCCTCTGTCTTACCCAACCCCTATGTCTATGTTTCTCTTTCACACTCTCTCTCTGATGGGCAACATGCAAAGCACATTGATTGGCTAATGGGCTGAGCTTTACATGATTTGTCGAATAACCTTTAAGCCATGAAAAAGTAGCCAAGATCACTTTGGTTTCATCTGCTTGACGTCACTTTGCTGTATCTCTCTCCGTTTCACAAAATAAAGCACAAGATCTCTGCCTCAAAATGCAGCACCTCTAATAGACTGCATAGTTACCATGCTACATGGACGAAATGTATTAAGAGCCAATCACCACAGACATAACACTTTTTATTACCAGGATAACCAGCCAGCACAACCCACACAGAGAATTTAATAAGGTCTAGTGTATGTGTGTGCATTCATTGTGTCCACAAATCTTCCTGATCTCCTGTGTTCTGGGGCTACTTTACAGATCTACTTGGATTTACTCGGAAGCATAGTAATTCATAAAGTATTAATGGTAGTACTGGTGCTTTTTGGGCCATTAAAGAGACAGTTCACCCAAAAATGAAGATTCTGTCATCATATAGGCCTACTCACTCTCATTTCATTCTAAACTAGGGCTTGGTATTGATTCAGATTTCCAGATTCAATTTAATTCTGACTCATAAGCTCTCGATTCAATTATATTCTAATAAATTTGTTAGTTTGTTATAATATTCATTTTGACTACATATGAAAGAAATTCTCACAGCTAATGCTGTTAATTATACAGGTAACCTTGTAAATTAGAACATTATGAAAATATTGATTTAACATTTTAATTTATCATTAGTTTTTCATCATTTGGTCACATGGAATACATCCATGTATTCCATCAATAAATAAAATGAAAAAGTGTTCTTTAAGAATACGAGCATCTCACAGAAGTGCTTTTGGTTGAGCGCACATTAAAGGTGCTGTAAGTGATTTCTGCATTCTGGAAATTTCACGAGACTGAGCCGTTGAATTAGCCATGCCCCCACTGTCCAAAACCCTGCCCTCCAGATACAACGTTGAGACCTAAACTGAGCAGTAGACCAGCATTGTGCAGTCCCATGGCTGTCATACAAAAGTAGCACAATAGCAGCCAAAACAGACAAATATAATAAATCTTAAAATGGCATTAAGCCTCAATGATCCGCTTCAACTACAACACTATGAGAATGCGCAAAATGATTGACAGGCAGAAAGTGTCAGAGACTGCAGCTCGTGGACCCATTTCTGTTTGCTCTTTACAGAGCGTAGAGCTGTCACAGAGACCGGTGAGATATCTCAGGAATATTATTTCATTAATATCTTTCAGGGAGTGGGACATTTTTTTGCATAACTTTCCATAAAAAAAAAAAATAAAAAAAAATAAAAATCACTTACAGCACCTATAATGAGGCGAACAATTTCCTTGCATCCATGCTATGTGATTAGAATTAAATGTTTCTACAGTATTTTTGCTGTTTTTGATCAACAACTGACTGTAAAGAACAGAAAGCATATTAAAAGAGACATTATTCAACAACAAATGGATTGTGCGGATCTTGTCTTTGGACATTACATGGAACAAATCAAACCAAACTCTTACTCTCAAACACGCAGTGAAAGGATCTCTGTGCTCAATTTCTTCGCCACTAGACTACTCAATCACTTGTGAGTCTAATCTGAAAATTTACTAGTCAGTGGCCAATCACAGACATTCCTAGTCGCATAGTGCAAAAATTGGTCGCATATGTGAATGACTAAAGAATCAATATCGGGATCACTGAAATGAAGACTGATGCATCAGAAAATAAATATTCTTACATACTGTTTCTGTTTTATGTTGTTCCAAACCAATATGACTTTCTTCTGGAACACAAAAGGAGATGTTAGACAGAATGACAACAAAGTCACCATTCACTTTCATTGTATTGACAAACAGAAAATGAAAAAAATATGAAAGTGAATGGTGAGTGAGACTAACATTTCACCTAAAATCTCCTTTTGTATTCCACGGAGGGAAGAAAGTCATAAAGGTTTAAAACAACATAAAACAGGTTTTTGTGTGTGTGTGTGTGTGAACTACCCCTTTAATAGCCCTACTGATGAAACAGAGGAGGTTGGTCTGGAGGCGATTACTAAAACTGCTTGGTGTTAAGTCACAGTTGGTCTCCTTTGGAGCCAAATCCAGTCTCAACCTAAGCAGGTACAATTCAAACAAGGCCGAAGCCACCATCGTCACGTCTACTCAACATTATCCATCTCAGATCCATTTATAACCAGCGCCTCCCAACTAAGGGACAACTGGAAAGGAACCAGAGCCTTCCAGTTACCTAGCAACTATGGAGCGAGTGCTGGTGCTATGCGTAAAAAATCCAACAGGCCTCTGAGGCAGCGTAAAGGATATACAGCAGCACTCTTGTCCAATGGCGTGAGGTTTGACTGTGAATGATGAGGTGAAGAGCCAATGAGGGCAGATGTTACATTTCTTTACCAATAATATAGAGAGAATGCAGGGGCACGATTACTGAACAATGCAGGAACCAGAAAGAATCAAGAGAACAAGTCAGCCTCCAACACAAAGACAAAGACAAGGAGAAAAAAAGGTTTCATGATGACAGTTTCGCTCATGTTTTCCCCTTCTCACTTTACACACTCTCTTTCACACATACCTACTCATTTTTGCACATAAATCCACAGACAAGCCAGAACAAGAATAACACTGGGGAACATAGAAAATCTTTTTTTTATTATTTAATATTTATATAAACGATGGGAATACTTGACAGAAGTAGCCTGAGCTGGTATGATACTGTCTGACGGTAAAAAGGTGTCGACCAGGTTTTTATCCATGGCATGATTTTAAAAATCTGACACCAAGCACTGTGCTGCAGATAAGCATTTTCAACACAGACAGCTTCAGTGATTATAAATGGAACAATTTAGTTGTGATCTAGACACGGTATAAATATAGATTGTTTATGGTTGCCAAGCAATGTTGCAACTTGCCGCATTAGTATAGAATTCAACAGATGTGCAGTCATTGGTTATTTTACAACAGCTTCTAACAAGACTTATGTCCTTCTGATAATACATCATTCTTAAACACCGATCAGCCACAACATTAAAAGCACCTGCCTAATATTGTGTAGGTCACTGTCGTAGTTACCGTAAACTTTGTCAGTTCAAACCAGTCTGGCCATTCTCTGTTGACCTCTCTCATCAACAAGGCATTTCTGTCCACAGAACTGCCACTCACTGGATGTTTTCTTATTTTGGCACTATTCTGAGTAAATTCTAGAGACTGTTATGTGTGAAAAATCCCAGGAGATCAGAAGTTACAGAAATACTCAAACCAGCCCATCTAGCACCAACAATCATCCATGTGATTATCTAATCAGCCAATCATGTGGCAGCAGTGCAGTGCATAAAATCATGCAGATATGGGTCAGGAGCTTCAGTTAATGTTCACATCAACCATCAGAATGGGGAAAAAATGTGATCTCAGTGATTTGGAGAGTGGTATGATTGTTGGTGCCAGATGGGCTGGTTTGAGTATTTCTGTAACTGCTGATCTCCTGGGATTTTCACGCACAACAGTCTCTAGAATTTACTCCGAATGGTGCCAAAAACAAAAAACATCCAGTGAGTGGCAGTTCTGTGGATGGAAATGCCTTGTTTATGAGTAGAGGTCAACAGAGAATGGCCAGACTGGTTTGAACTGACAAAGTCTATGGTAACTCATAACCGCTCTGTACAATTGAGGTGAGAAGAATATCATCTCAGAATGCTATTCTGAGATACGAGTTGGCGCTGCTTTGGTGGCAGGAGGGGGACCTACACAATATTAGGCAGGTGGTTTTAATGTTGTGGCTCATCGTGTAATGTACTTTGAGTCTTTTGTTTTTAACTTAAGTGTTAAATAATGTAAAACTGTTTTTGCACTTATGCCAAATGTATATATTTTGTGAAAATAATCAAGTGAGAAAGTACCTTCCATTTGTAAAGTTCACAAAATAGGCATTACTATAAAAATAACTATACTTAGATGTGATGAGGAGGAGGGGCGTGGCCAGGCCGCGAGGGTGCATGGCCAGCAGTAAATCAGATAATTAGCGGGAGAGTGAGATAAAGGGGAGCCGGAGACGCCAGTTCGAGAGAGAGAGAGATGCACGTGGTCACGCTGCATGTGTGTGTGTTTGTTTATGTTTGTTTTATGTTGAGTTTGATATTAAAAGTTACGTTGACTGTTCAGCCAGTTCCCGCCTCCACCTTGCCCATCCTTTAACTGTTACAGTGGTGCCGAAACCCAGGAAGGAAGAGGGATGTGCTGTTGTGGAGTCCTCGCCACTGCCGTCCGCCAAAGGAGCAGCCGCGACCGTCTGCCTTGGGACGGAGGGCCGCTGAGAGCCAGAGGAACTGCTGCCATCTGCCAAGAAGGGGAGGAGCAGTTCTGTCCGCCAGGATTTGGAGGGCTCGCTGCCGGCCGCCGGGGGAGGAGCGAGCTGTCGTCCACCAGAGGGCAGAGGAGCGGTTGAGGACTGGACAACAGCATGTCCGGGGACAGGCGAGCAAGTTTTTCCTCTCCTCTCTTCCCTCTCTTTGTGTCTCCCACTCACCCTTTCCCTCTCCCCACGCCTGAATCGGGCGGGGGAGGAATGTGAAGAGGAGGAGGGCGTGGCCGGGCCGTGAGGGTGCACTGCCGGCGCTGAATCAGATGATCAGCAGGAGAGAGAGAGAGAGAGATAAAGGGGAGCCGGAGACGCCAGTTCGAGAGAGAGAGAGAGAGAGGCGCATGTGGCCGCGCTGCATGTGTCTGTGTTTGTTTATGTTTGTTTTATGTCGAGTTTTACATTAAACTTTATGTTGACTGTTCAGCCGGTTCCTGCCCCCTCCTTGCCCATCCTTTAACTGTTACATAAGATATATGGGTGATTCTCACATAGAAAATTTCCTGGTCATATTAAACTGCAAATCATACAAAAAAAATATGAAAATATATATTGCATAAAGAAAATGAAGTCTATATTTAGGACCATAAAGATTTTTTGCATTGGGACAATACAAAAAATCCCCAACTGTCATTACCACAATGACTTGTCTGGATGTTTTACTTTTACTATTTACATTGTTTTCAATGATGATTTAAATGAAAGGCAGTACCAAGGGAATACTACTATTATGTACAGTATAAATACTTAATTTAAATACTATATCATTTGATGATCAGACAGCATTTCCACGTTTAATGAGAATATCATAATGACCTTTTTTAAACTGTCATAAAAATAATGCCACAACATAAAAAAATATTAACAGCCCAAAGAATAGGTTTCATGTTATATGGAAAATATAATGTCTTGTTTGTTTCTTTTAAAGTTTGGAGTTAAAAACAATAGGACCAGGACATTTTCTTGAGTGGTGAGAATTACCAAGATGTAAAATTACTCGTATCATGATGTAATATTTTGGTCAAATCACCCATTTATACTAGAAACACAACACCATATGAGCCCAAATCCAGTATGAATCAAACATCAGTAAGGCGTGCACGCAATACATTGAACATCAAATCTGTTCCAAATTAATCTCATGAAATGATAATCTGAAAGCTTGCTTGTGGTTTTAAGCATCTCTAGTTTTAGTCTCTGCACACGCCGCTGTCGACAGCGACATAAGGACCAACAGCAGGCGGATCAACAGCATTAGACCAGCAGCTCTGTCACATCCTGCACAGCATCAGAATGCTGATTGGATCCGAGCTTCAAAACACCACAGGAGAAAATAGCGGAGAGACCGGAAGTGTCCTCGCATGACGCCTGCACCCTACACAGAATGACAGATCTTGCTTTTATGTAACAAATAAAACTGTACTTTAAAATGTTAGATTCTGGAATGGGCTCAAAATGTCAATCCCTGTGACAACATTCAAAGTCAGGCTGAGATGTGCTGGTACTGTTTCCTATTAATCTGGTGGAAATTGATTGGCGAAGACGATAGGATGAGATTCACACTCAGATGACTGTTAGATCACTGTAGTGTTGATGGGTCTGATCTGTGCAGAAGTAATGCATGTGTAAAACCTTTTTAAACATAAAATCAACATAAGATGATATTTGCAACCCATTTTACTTCCTTAATTTGACATATGACACATATATAGGAGCGTCCTCAACAGTTAAAGGTAATGAACACATATTTCTGTTCGATATACCATCTTATTATACAAATATTACCTGGAGCATTTTCTTTGTTCTTAAACATTTTGCAACAACATTTTGAGGTGAATTAATGAATTCATGTACTGTAATGATAAATAGTTTGTAACAATAAAGCCGTTTTGGTGTTATGAGTATTGTCATAGAAACAGATAACTTCATAGTTCCCAGGACATGAACGGCTCCGAGAAGAACCTCAGAGTTGCCATCTTGTAATTACAGTAATTCTGACACGTTGTGTCGCAGCATTATTATTCCTATATATATATTTATTATATATAAACTGCAACATAGTGAGGAAGGGGAAAAGATTTTGCAATGTGACTGGACCAGACTGTGGAGCCATAGCTGAATAAATGATCAAAAGAAAAAAAAATATACTCTATATTTATATGCTATGTTATACAGACTGCTGTGCTCACACGCACACACGCACTTACGATTTTTCAGCAAGGAATGGATACAGGGATTAGTTAAATGTTGGTTTAGAAACATCTGTTTAAGGAATATAAGAACAGCTCTACTGCAGACTATCCATCTATCAAACACTTAACATCAAATCCAACCAATCAGCTTACAGTACAATCAGTCAATCACCAAAAATCACCATTCAGATCATACTTTCCCTGCAGTCAGCAAGCAGTGACACTAGTCCACTCTGAAGTAACTTAGTTTACATTCAACCATCAGCTGTAAGTATCTTAGTTAGTCAGCTAAACTTGTCTGCAGTTTACCTTTGTGTAGACCGAAGCTCGGTAGAGCATGGCACTAGAAATGCCAAAGTCATGGGTTCAATTCTCAGGAAAAGCACATACTAAATAAAAAAATTGAATGCACTGTAATTTACTGTAGATCAAAGTATCTACCAAATGCATTAAGTATGTAGTATTCACAACCATGAAGTCAGTCCACACTGCAGTGCTGTATCACAAGACTCATTAACATTAATCCATGTCAGTGTGTAAAACTAGAACACACCAACACAAAAATGATATACTTCTTTATTCCTGTAACAAGATAACCAACTGGAACTCAAGGCACTGCTCAGTAAAACCAACCCACAAAATCCCAAAAATCTAGCCTACGACAAATTTACTAGGTAAGAAAATCTCTGAGAAAATTTTAGCAAACCCACAAAGGCTTCACAGATTTTTGTCTGCTTTATTTGTGTTATGAGGGGGCTTACAACTCAAGCCCCATCAACATGTGGACGGCATAGCTGTGAGATTACTTCTAATATACCAGGCCTGATCCATAGCACAGTAGGTCCCACATACATTATGCAACGCTGCCTCTCCGCGGTTCTCTTCTTATCCTCTGTGACTCCTTCACTGCCAACTGCAGAACTGACCTAATGCTACCTAATGGAGATGTCTGGCTCCCTCTTCATCCTGAGGCATAGTCATCCTCACTGCTGTGAAATCTACAGATTACACAGTCTGCAAGGTTATCCCTTCTAATTCTGAAATTACAGGAGGACAAGCATACACAGGCACAGAAGACAAAACAGGAATGTACATTGGCAGTTGTATGTGCATGTATCAGAAGTGTATATCTTAGGTTCTGTAACGGGTCACTATTTATTTGATTTTTTCCATTATTTTTAATCATCTTTTTGCCTTTACTAGCTCATTTAAAATGGTCCTGCAGTGTGACAAAGCACAAATAATGAATGTAGTGTCTCAATTAACATGATGTCACGAAAGCTGCATGCATAACAATTGAAAAATAATTACCAAAATTCAAGTTTTAAATGGAGCATAGCATGTTGCTCTGTAGTACAAGTCAATTTCAGAAAGTATTTCATGAAAACCACCCAAATACACATACTGTACTTGAACTTCACTTGAATGCACACATTCACTGTAATGCATGCCATGCACACAATCAGACTGAACAGCGTACAATCAAGTGAAATGTGAAAAAAAAAAAAAAAAAAACTCACAAAAGTAAAGAAACTACATTACAAAAGTAGCCAGAGATAGACAGATCACTTCACTGAAATACAAAAGAAAAAACGCCCAAAGAAAATAGTGTACCAGGACAAATATATAGCAGAAAAAGGCCAATCTAAAAGCAGAAAATAGTGTCCGACACTGCAGAAAGCAGAGAACAATAGCTTTAAAAGTGCAATAATAAAAAAAAACAAGAGGCAGCAAAATCCCTTGTTAATCCCATTCCACCTTCTGCCTCACTCTTTTTCTAACTACGCCTTGTATTCCTCTCGTGTGAGTGACTTACCTGGAGTTTCTGAGCTTAACTAAGTGTTCGTTCTTCCGTTCTCAAACATCCAAGAGCCCGTTTGAGGGACCAAACCTGCCTCGACAAGCTGCCACAACTCTCTGCCTCTCTTGTAGAGCGCAATGATGTTTCACCTCAGAGATGCGAGTCACAAATACTCGTTTGTACAAGCATAGTTCTGTGATTGAGCAAGACCAGAAGAATGTAGAGGCGACATACAAGGTTTTCGTAACTCTTTCCTCTCTTTTCCTCTTCCTCTCCTCCTCTTCTGTCTCCTCACGCTATCAAACCACAGAGCTTCTGTACTCCATCATTTACTCTTCCTCCAACAGCAGCAGTCTGTGTATGAACACGTCACCCCCTCTCTTTTTCTGTATCATTTGCTTGCTCTCCGTTCTCCTGCTCCTCGTTCCCGCTCTCCGCCTAGTTACTATGGATACTCTGCTTTCATCCAGCGAAGAGCTGCTGTGGTTGCGTGCTATAGTGGGAGTGCGATGCAGGTGACCGTTTCCTCAGCTCTGGTGAAGCAGTGCAAGTATGAGAACTCTCTCTGATTTCTCTGCCTCACTCTCCCTCTGTATCCGTTTCCCCTCCCTCCCTCCTTCTCTCTCTCTCTCCTCCATCGTAGCTTAATTGTTTAACCTGTTCAGCGCCTGTGCTCAGCTCACTGCAGCAAGACTGTGATAAATTCATTCTTCTTTCAAGCGTTCCATCTTCCACTCAAATAGAACCTTACCTTTTACAACCAGCAGATGTTCCATCTAACACCTTAGTCTTCTGAAATTTTAACGAAAGATTGAAGTTGTCCACCCAATCATTCATGCAACATAAGAATGCATTTCTGTATTATAAAAGTTGGACAGATATATTAACTGATATTCAACTAGCTAATGTTCCATCTTACATTTTTGCATTCTGAATTTTTTCAAAAGTTTTCCACATAATCATTCATGAATCACGAGCACAACAAATTTCTGTGTAAATTAAAAATAGACTGAAAATCACTTTAACCGATATTTTTACCGAATTCAACTAGCTGATGTTCCGTCTTACACTTTGTTTTTAATTTTTTACGAAAGTTTGGAGTCCTCCACCCAATCTTTCATGAAACATGAGCGGAACAAATTTCTGTGTAAATTAGAGATAGACCGATAATCGGTGTGTGACCGATAGTTTTACCGATATTCACACTTTTCTACTTAATTTGTTAATGGCTCTTTAATATCAGGGACTGATTAATGTTGCCATTTTTTAGTCCCTGATATTAAAGAACAATTTAGATCATAATACAGTTTTGCACAAGAATAATGAAATTGTTATTATATTATTAATATATATTTAATTGTATTATTAAATATCTATATTACTTTATTACTGTAGTTTGATTATTTATATGACAGTATAAAAATATTTGCTATTTGTGTCAAAAAAGAATAAGCAAAACAAAAAAAATAGGTTCTACTCATCAATTATCAGACAAACGAATTTAAATAGAGAAAAATGACTAAAAATGACTAAAAATATGCTTAAATTTGACTAAATCAATAACGGCCGAAAACAATCAGTCAGTCAATCTCTAGTGTCAATTATTCAAATTTACATTAGAATGGTTTTATGAACAATATGTCTGAGAAACAATGGAAAAATCATGCTTTGTTACAAGCTGTAACACAGGAAGCTTGTGTGACAAATATGTAAGCAATAACATAATTAATGTGTATTGACATGAAATATTGATGCAAGTTGAAATAATTTTATTATGGGAGAAGAAAGAGACTGCAGAGTGATCTGTGAAATGCTAAACTAGAAAAGCTATGTCACAAATCAGTTGCCTAGGACAATGGTCCATTATACAATTTAGTGACCAAAATAAAAACATTTCTCATTGTAAAATGCTGTGATTGACCGATAAGAATCAAGTATTCCAGGGCTGTGCGTTAAATATACTGTACATATGTTTTTATTGTTTGAAACCCAAGCCTCCACCATGAATGTCATGCAATCTATTTTTATGAGGGCGCATTGGTTACGATCTTTAAAAAAATTGCCTTCTAGTGAGCATTGGGGCGTTAGGGGCCACTGGATCATTTTGATGCCTATGAGTAGGCTCTGTACTGGGGGGAAAAATCTCAGCTCGCCCCATTGCGAGAACAAGGCTCAGCGGTCACGTTCCAAAAATGTGTGTCAGTATGCATCAATTCAACACATGAACCCACAAGCCTATCCACCCACACAGACACTACACAAACAGAGCAAAACACTCACTTACACATACAAAGTAACCCTCAATGTGTCTTTTAGTATTAAGGAAAATCTTTTATCATCATTAAGGTGTGAGGGAGTGTACTACATGGGTGCCAAAAGGAAAGAACAGTGTGCATGTGTGTGTGTGTGTTTGATGAGCCTGCTGTGTTAACGAAGACAGTTGCCATCTGCTAGTGTAAGAAAAGACAATTTGCAATCTGTGCGATTGGATAGGTGACAGGAAGTAATGAAAACAGGAGCACAACACAAAGGACATGGAAACTCATTATGACACTCACACACACTTACACACACTTACACACACACACACACACACACAGTCTGTGAATAGTAAGCATCGGACCATGCATTCTTAAAAGACACATGCCCTTACACACGCACAAACACGTCAGTTTTGAATCATCTATACTTAACGCAAGCTGTCTCTATGGTAACTACCACTAGCAGTCATGGCAACTGGGTAACAGTTGTCAAAAAAAGAGCTAAACTATTATTACGAGCTAAATGACTTCTGACCGCCTACCAACACGGCCCAGAGAATGGCAAACAAACACCAGCATACCAACGGTTGCTGTGACAGAACTTGGCACAGTGTGTGACATATGAGAACAAGTGCTATTTAAACATTATATATATATATATATATATATAGGTAACATGGATACTAGAGCTGCACTAAAAATACATTTTGTTCAAAATTGTGACATGGTTCCAATGTATAAAGATTTCGGAGGCGTAAAATTTAATTTGAAGTATTTGTTTTTCATGAGGAAGAGTTCTTATAAAGTTTCTTTCTTGAACCCAAACCTTTATTTGGGGCTAAAATTACAAAAGTGCAGAATTCATATCTGATGCGTCCAACATAAAACCACCACGGCTGTAACCCGAGATTTTTCAGATCAACAACAGAATCAAAATATATTTAGCATAATATGAGCATACTTAGGCCACATATTTGTGGTGACAAATACTCAGTTTGTTCAAAACAAGACAGGTTTGGGTGAATTAAGCACATGATGTTTAAAGTAAAGCTAATGGTAACACTTTACAATAAGGCTGTACTCATTAAGATTAGTTAAATACATTGGTGAACAAGAACTAACAATGAACAGTACTTTTACAGCACTAACTAATATCAGTTAGTGTTGATTTCATCATATACAGTACATTTTTAACATTAGAAGTTAACATTAGTTAATGCAGTATGAACTAACATGAACTAAAAATGAACAATAGTATATTTAGAAATTTACATTACTCAAGATTAATAAATGCTATAAAAATTGTGGTAACACTTTCTATGAAGCATGTATTTATTACACATTATAAGGGTGTTCTTAATGCATTATAATGTATAAATAATGCCTTATAATAAATGTTCTTGTGACTTTGTACATTCTCAGAACACAAATGAGTACAAATCCATAATTTACAGTGCCAGTGCCTAGCCTTTAGTAGAGCTGTTACTTTGTTCATTTTTGAGTGTTTCTTCTGAAACCAGTATTCATTTTAATGTAAGCAAGTTTAAGCTGATAACTCTTAAATCTTAAATAATGTTATGTGGTGTTGTTGATTTTATTAAATATTTTATTTTCTAAGTATTACAATAAATATGTTCAAAGCAAATGTCTTATAACAACTTCATAATATCTTATGGCTGTTTAAACGAAGACCTACTGTAGCTTTTATTATTTTATTTAAAGCAGACAAAGACCACTTAAATGATTATGACCGCATTATAAAACCTTTTGGAGGTTTACAAGAAGACATTGCATTCTTTTGACTTAAAGTGGTAAAATACCACTCATAAGTTGTAGGAAGATATTGCGCAGGTTTTGATCTTAAATAAACAATGTCAAAATATGAAACTTTTAATACATTATAACTATGACCTATAATTCATTATAAATTAAAATAAATGTGGATAAAATGTGGTGTTGATAGTGTGTTACAATGCAGTATACTCTTAAATGTTATAACCATGAATCACTGTTGTTACAATTATTTATGAGACAATACAACATATAAGGTTTATTATAAGGCATTATGTATGCATTATAATGAGTTAAGAATACCCTTGTAATGCATTATAAATACAGGCTTCATAGAAAGTGTTAACAAATTAGTTGTTCATTGTTAGTTCATGACACCTAATTATTTTATAAATAGAACATTATTGTAAAGTATTACTGAACTAATTGATTAATTTGATAAATATTGATGAATACAGTGGACAATGAACTCTTACTGTTTATTGTAATACTTGTATTTTAAATATTTTGCTAACTACTGTATATGCTGTATGATTGATATATATATATATATATATATATTATAAATTCAAAAATTGTTTTATTAACTTTTTTGCACATTATTTAAAGAAGAGCATTTAATAAGAATAACATCATTTTCAATATGGAAAAGCTGGGGAAAAATCAGCTTCTTTTATAGGATTTATTGAACAAATGATCGCAGATTAATCAATTATCTAAACAGCTTCTAGTTTCAGCACTAGTTTGAAACACAGTTTTACAAACAATGACACAAAATGGTCCATTTTAAAAGGAAAATGAAATGAAAGAAAAAATAAAGACTTTTTTATAACAGTGACAGTATGAATAAAACAAAAGTATAATGTCTGTTTGTGTGTGAGAGAGAGAGAGCTGAAGAAGAATGCAGACATGTTGAGCCCTGTTATGAATATTATCAGATGGATGCCTGTTGTAACCCTGAGGCCGGACACACACACGCAAGTCTACCACACACTAATAGGGTATACAGGCTATTGCATGCCTAGAATGACGCTAATACACTACACATGAGACATACAAAACACAAACAACACAAAACAGTTAGGCATCAGCTGGCTTTGTTTAAAGAGAATGTTTGTTTCACAGCAATGAATCATGTTTTGCTCCTCCACTCTCTGAACGCTCACACTGAATTACTCCTCTGCGAGGCAGAAACCTGCATGTCAACCCTGTTTACAATCACAATATGATCTTAATTATGTAATTTCTCTGTGTTAATTTACAGACTGAAAACAGCCATCACAAGTCAACAGTCTGTTCCTTACAATTACACTCATGTAGGCTGACAACATAAAAATATAAAATCGCACAGACTGATATTTTTGCCAGCCGAAGCCCAGATAGTTCAAACCAACATGCAAAAAAAAAAAAAAAAAAAAAAAAAAAGTGAAATAAATGAGGATCTAATTCATAATTAGAATAAATAATTAGAAAAACAAAATCAGTGAAAAAAAAACAAAACAAAACACAAAGCTGAAACTTATACACACTTCACACAAACAGCTACAATTAATTGAGTTTATTCTACTATACCAGATAGCCTAAATAATTTAACATAGATACTTCTGTTGTATGGGTGTTTGTGTGTATTATTCATAAATGCTTTAGTTATGTAATCCCTTTGAATCAAATCAAACTACACAGACCATACAGTAGTTTATGAAAAAAAAAAAAAAAAAAAAAAAAAAGAGTTCTAGAGCCACCTAGTGAACAGAAGGGACGTTGCAACTTGAGAAATATTCATCTTTGTTCAAGAGTAATTATTGGCCCATACAATCAATTAGGCTTGCATTGGTTTAAATGTTACTCCTGCAGAATTTCTAAATGGCAGTCAAATATAAAACAAAGTCATGCATTAAATACAATAACAGGAAATCTATATCACATCATGTGTTTGTAACAAAGGCGTAGATACAGTCTGAAATGCTGTGAGGCCCTGACCGCTACAAGGTTCATATTAGAGTCATGAGGTGGTATTGAACTGTTAATGATTAATAGGGGTAATAGTGGACCAGTGCAAGGTTTATGAAATTAATCAACAGAATTTAAATGAAACCAATAACTTAGTCACTGAATATGTTCAAATGAAACTCATGCCACTGGGTTTTGATCATGAGATACAATATGAAAGGGATGTACTGTAGGATCATTATTTGAGCTGGACTGAATTTAGCCCCTATTATGTCATATTTTTACTATTAACAAACACAAACACAACATAACAAAATAAACAACGTTGTGGCATAAACACAACCAATAAAATCCACACCAACACTCACTCACACACACCTGGTCATTGTCTTTCTAGTATCCTCAGCATCTGTTGCCCTGAGCACTTCTGAGCTGATTTAATCTGAATCAATCCACAGGTGCTATTTTTCTCTGCCATTGTGCTCTGTCTCTTCTCTTCTGCCTCTCTTTGTTCAGTCTCTCCTCAAACAAAAGCATACTACCGCTTTGCTACCAGTCACCTATTTCATATTGGGTTAAATTCTCCATGAAACAAACATACAAATCAAGAATCTGTCATCTTTTCTCCCTAGCCATTCAGACATGGCCAATGCTGCATAAAGTGTCTTCTCATTTTCTCTCTAATGCTCTCAGTCTCATTTATAGCAGAGAGTTCATGACGGTGACCCGGGACACAGAGCTGTTCTGTGATCCGTCTGAAGCTAGTCTCATTAAGAGAAGTTCAGAATGTCCCATTCCTTGAACTGCTCAACACACACACACACACACACACACACACACACACACACAAAGGAACAAAAAGTCAAAGATGTACAAAGAGTGTTCTCGGCAGATCATACAACTACTTTTTCTGTTCTCTCTCCTACTTTTCCAGCACTCCGATCTCACATTAAAGGGATAGTTCACCAAAAAATGACAATTATGTAATCATTAACTCACCCACCATCCGCAGAACACAAAAGGATAAATGCTGAAGAATGTATTGTACACTAATTTCTATATAAATAAAGTGAATGTGGACTCGGGCTTTTGAGCACCAAAATGACCAAAAAGGTACATAAAAAAAAATAAATAATAAAAGTAGTCCATACAAGCACTCAATTCTTCTAAAGCCATATGATAGCTGTGTGTGAAAAGCAATTTTTTTTTTTTAAAAGTCTTTATTCACTGAAAATCTTGCCATTCATTATCCACATCCACACTGTCACATGTTGTCAGGCGAGACACATCACTGTTTATACCTGGTTGTTTAAATGCGTCTCCTGTGACCACTTGTGATCGGATTTTGAGAGGAGGGACTCTGTTTCATGACAACATACATCAATCACCATGTCAACGTGATAATGCTTGACATTAAAGCGCAACGAAGTCAGGAAAAACAAAAAGTGCGGGAAAAAATGGTGCGCTATTTCTCCCTGATGCAGCTGAAATTTAATCTATGCACAAATGCAACATTTCAAACAGAATTGTCCATTATTTTAGTGGATTATCTGTATTAACCTGAGCTGCAAAAGTTCATGCTTGTTGATTTCAGACACACTGAAGAAGATCCGTGAAGTTCTCGTGTTTGTATCCGCTATTTAAAATTTTCAGACCGGATGATTATTCTATTTTAAACCGCATATAACCGGCTAAATTTAAACACTTGTATTAGTGCAGCGGTTGATTGACAGGTGAGGGGAGGCGCTTTGCTGCTGCTGGGATGCATTCAGGATGGATTAGCGTTTACACATCAAATGCAATGGTCATATGCGTTTTTGACTACATTCATATATGGTTTTTGTGATCCGATCACAAAACGTTTTAGACCCCGTTTAGACCTTTTAGTGCTGAACACATGTGATCCGATAACCAAAAATGCATCTTAATACCAGGTGTAAACGGGGTCTGTGACATGAATGTGATGTAACCAACTGCCATTGACAATTGTGTCACATGACCGATCGCAACACTTCATGTTTTAGGTAATATGAGGAAGTGTGAATTAAATTTGAGAGCTGCAGCAGAGGGGAAAGTGAAAAATTACTTACATTTCAGTCTGTTCCTCACACAAAGTTAAAGTATGGATTAAAAAAAGACTTTGTATTTATCACACAAGACAAAGAGTCTATTATGGAACTTATATGGTGTTTTGGTGTCATTTTGGAGCTCAACAACCAGGTCCACATTCACTTTCATTATATGGAATATAACAAAATAAAATGGAACATAATGGAATATTATATAAATAGAGTGGCCACCAGTACCATTCCGTTTCATCGCATCATTTTTCCATACAAGGAAAGTGAATGGTGACTGAGGCCAACATTCTGCCCTATCATCTCCTTTTGTGTTCCAAGGAAGAAAGAAAATCTTACAGGTTTGAAACAACATGAGGGTGAGTAAATAATGACAGAATACTCAATTTTGGGTCAACTATCCATTTAAAGTCTTCAAGGAAACGAACAAGCTATTCACACTTTAATAATCATAACGTGGAGTGTGTAAAGGAGATTTCTATCACAGTGGCGTCAACCCATCAGTGTTAATGAAGCTGTGTGTTAATCAAACACTGACCCTGAAGGAATGTTACGAACTCTAAACCTCTTGGAACACACAAATGTGTCACATGGGGTTTACTGTAGTTGCATGGTCAACACGCATTAGCACACATACACAAACACAGCACACCCAACTATGCAATTTTTTTTTAGCACAATTAAACTCATCAAATAGCATAAAATGCTAACGTTCCTATCTTTGTCTCCCTCTTGTGGCCAAACACAACGTGTTTATTCCCAATGCAGCATTCTAGTTGATAGTTTCAACAGGGAGTGGGTGTATGTGTGTTTTTTTTATCTTCAAGAGCTGAAGAAATCACATCCCACATTATTATATAATCTGTTTCCTCCTTCTCACTCTCTCTCAGTTGAAACCTGAGTAAAATTAGCATACGTGAGGTAGTAATTAGAGTAATTTAACACAAAATCTGTTAAAGCAGCATGCCACGTGATCTCACTGTCATCAAACATGCCATTTAGTCTTTACCAGATATGGAAAAATTCAATCAAGCATTTACGATTACCGTTTTACACACATGGGCTGCAGAAACTATTGTCTATTTAATCACTGCAGTCGAAAGCAAAAGAGAGTCAGACAGGGTTCTTAATCAAACAAATAAAATTACAGGGAAGTCTGAGAGCCAACCAAAACAATATTATGACATATCGACCAATAGGACGTCAGAATGATGTAGGATGATCTCTTACAACTTCTGGTTGTCATTTCAAAGCATTTCCAGCAAACAATTTTATTTCAAAATACTGCTTCATTCCAGCAGCACTAACCTAAGTATATTTAGCAGAACAGCATAGCTAAACGCTTACAAATGTGTGTATTTACATAAAACATTATTTATGAGCCAAGGGACAAACTAATGAGGACAATCAATCATTTGGAACTGAATAGCATAATAACATGGCAACAGACAGGAAGTACTCTGTCAACAGCTTATACTGGTCTCCAGTCTGTGATACTAGTGTGCTGGTGTCCCTACCAGGCTTCTTAAAGGAATAGCTCCTCAAAAGGCCAATTCTCTCATCATTTACTGAACCTCATGCCATCCCAGATATGTATGACTTTCTTTCTACTGCAGAATACAAATTAAGATTTTCAGAAGAATATCTCAGCTCTGTCTGTCATCAAAATGCAAGTGAATGGTGACCAAAACTTTGAAGCCAAAAGAACATGAAGGCAGCATAACATTAATCTATACTAGTAATCTATTTTTCACTGTACATCTTGCCATTGCAGTTTGCAAGCATGATGGCCAAAGAGATGATCATGTTCACTGATGTCATGATTTATAGTGAAAAATGAGTTATATTTTGGACTGTTCTCACCCAATACTGATTGGATCACTTCAGAAGACATGGATTAAACCACTGGAGTCTTATTGATTACCTTTGTATGACCTTTAAGTGCTTTGTAGAGCTTCAAAGTTTTGGTCACCATTCACTTACATTGCATGGACCGACAGAGTTGAGATTTTTCTAAAAAAATCTATGTTTGTGTTTTGCAGAAGAAACTCATACACCTCTAGAATGGCATGAGGATCAGTAAATGATGAGAGAATTTAAATTTTTGGGTGAACTATCCCTTTAACGAGCTTAACCAGCTTAGACCAGCTTAATCAGTAAGACCATGCTAGATAGCGTTTTTGGCTGGTGAACAACATGGCTATGCTGGTCCACCAGCTAAACCAGCTGGATGGAAATGCATGCAGGTCTTTTCAGCAGGGTAAGGAGAGGAAATGCCTTGAGGACTTACATTGATGAGCTCGATCTCCCAGATCTTCTTGACAAGCTCCATGGAGGTGTACCCATTGATGAGGAAGGACTTGGTGTAGTCTCCCAGCTCCAGAGACTCCAGCCATTCAGCCACTGAGGTGGGGTTATTTCCATCGTAACCAACGGGCCGCACCTTGGAAACATGGAAACAGCTGTTAAACAACCATATCAACAACAAAAACCAAACGTTTGGGTTATGAATAGAGTGGTTCAGCATGAGGAAATTTTGATATTATGTCAGCATATCAACAAACTATATATGTAAATTGTGTCAAGACAAACATTGATGTCCTGAAATAAAAAGCAGCTTCGAAAGCTTTGTTAGTTAGACAGTCAGACAGATTGACAGATAAATGGATGGATGGATAATAAGGGCTGAACAGTACGTTCGCTTTTTAAATGAGTTATAAACTGGCATTATTATGAAACCAACAGTGATAAAACCAAGCAGTTATTCTTTATACACTGTAACTCAACTGGTACACACACATAGATATATATATATATATATATTATATAAATATATGGGGATAAATGATGATTTTGGCTCACATTTAACAAAAACCCACCAATTCACTATCTCAAAAAATTAGAATATGGTGACATGCCAATCAGCTAATCAACTCAAAACACCTGCAAAGGTTTCCTGAGCCTTCAAAATGGTCTCTCAGTTTGGTTCACTAGGCTACACAATCATGGGGAAGACTGCTGATCTGACAGTTGTCCAGAAGACAATCATTGACACCCTTCACAAGGAGGATAAGCCACAAACATTCATTGCCAAAGAAGCTGGCTGTTCACAGAGTGCTGTATCCAAGCATGTTAACAGAAAGTTGAGTGGAAGGAAAAAGTGTGGAAGAAAAAGATGCACAACCAACCAAGAGAACCGCAGCTTTATGAGGATTGTCAAGCAAAATCAATTCAAGAATTTGGGTGAACTTCACAAGGAATAGACTGAGGCTGGGGTCAAGGCATCAAGAGCCACCACACACAGACGTGTCAAGGAATTTGGCTACAGTTGTCGTATTCCTCTTGTTAAGCCACTCCTGAACCACAGACAACATCAGAGGCGTCTTACCTGGGCTAAGGAGAAGAAGATCTGGACTGTTGCCCAGTGGTCCAAAGTCCTCTTTTCAGATGAGAGCAAGTTTTGTATTTCATTTGGAAACCAAGGTCCTAGAGTCTGGAGGAAGGGTGGAGAAGCTCATAGCCCAAGTTGCTTGAAGTCCAGTGTTAAGTTTCCACAGTCTGTGATGATTTGGGGTGCAATGTCATCTGCTGGTGTTGGTCCATTGTGTTTTTTGAAAACCAAAGTCACTGCACCCGTTTACCAAGTAATTTTGGAGCACTTCATGCTTCCTTCTGCTGACCAGCTTTTTAAAGATGCTGATTTCATTTTCCAGCAGGATTTGGCACCTGCCCACACTGCCAAAAGCACCAAAAGTTGGTTAAATGACCATGGTGTTGGTGTGCTTGACTGGCCAGCAAACTCACCAGACCTGAACCCCATAGATTCTCTTTTGTCGAGAGGAAAATGAGAAACAAGAGACCAAAAAATGCAGATGAGCTGAAGGCCACTGTCAAAGAAACCTGGGCTTCCATACCACCTCAGCAGTGCCACAAACTGATCACCTCCATGTCACGCCGAATTGAGGCAGTAATTAAAGCAAAAGGAGCCCCTACCAAGTATTGAGTACATATACAGTAAATGAACATACTTTCCAGAAGGCCAACAATTCACTAAAAATGTTTTTTTATTGGTCTTATGATGTATTCTAATTTTTTGAGATAGTGAATTGGTGGGTTTTTGTTAAATGTGAGCCAAAATCATCACAATTAAAAGAACCAAAGACTTAAACTACTTCAGTCTGTGTGCACTGAATTTATTTAATACACGAGTTTCACAATTTGAGTTGAATTACTGAAATAAATGAACTTTTCCATGACATTCTAATTTGAGATGCACCTGTATATATATATACATATTTTTGTATAAAAGCTTCTGCCATATGTAAGTGTAAATGTAGAGAGAGAGAGAGAGAAGCTATCAGCTAGAGCTGAGAGTGAAAGTACTGACAGCAGATGAAAAGTTCAGTTTCTTCCTTTTCACCGTGAGCCCTTGTATCTCTCTCTCTCTCTCTCTCTGAGTCTCACATCCATGTATCATTTTATGTCTGCAAATCTTACATCCGCCGTCTTTTTAAACTCATTTTAGTGATTTCTGTGCTTTGCAGTAGGATGTGACAGATGCTCCTCACACATACAAATAGCTATTGCCTATCTGCTCATGTTTGAACACAAGTAGCTTTGCACATTAGTGTGACTGTGTTGTACTGTATGTGCATGTCCTTCCAATCTTATCAAGGCACACACACAACCATTCCCTCTTCTCACTCTCTCTTTCTGTCCTTTCAGAGATTAAGGAGAGAGAGAGGAAGGTTGTTTGGGACACATGGGAGATTTATCTGATGTCAAGTCCATTTCAAAACACACACACACAACAATGCAAGAAGCTTAGCTGGATTACCTCTAGTAAGGGTCTTAAATTGAGTGCTCTTGGGGGAGGGTTTGCTGTGTGTGAGATAAATGTGAATATCATGAAATCTCACATAGTAATGAAATCCATGACACCCACACAAGCACACACATGTATCACATACAGAATTCCAATGATCAGCACAGGTTTCACACAGCTACTTTTCTTTACCTTTCAGTTGTTTCCAGTTCAGTGATTTTGAGTAAGAGTAGTCTGGAAAATACTTTCACATCTCAACCTTTTACAAGTGGGCTACTATATTTAGATTAGGAGCAAGGCAGAGTATGTCATAAATATTCATAAAACTGATTTAATTGAAGTTTAAACTGTGTCCTGTCCCTGGCCGACAAGACAATTTGCTCTGTTGCTTTCACTCATCAAAAACGCACAAGATTATTGGCCAGACTAACATGTTCGATCACAGTTTGCCTGATTTTACAGAAATCAATTTCACAAACTGTGATCGAACATTTTAGTAATATATATATATATATATATATATATATATATATATACACACACACACACACACACACATACACACATACACATACACACTGTATAACAAATCAATTTGTTCTGCTCGGTTGTGATTTTGTCACGCCACAGCATTTAGAAATGTTATTCATATTTCTACAACATTTGGTGCAATGTTTGGAAACATTGGGGGTCGGCAACCTATGCACGCATGCCAACATTCACACACAGAGGGGTAATCACTGGCACGCGAACAAGAGCAGAAGGAGTGTATATTTTATTAATATGAAGTCCCCTGCACCTGTATGTCAATCTACCTCTTGGTGTAAACCTCATAATTACACATCATGCTTTATGTTGTTATAATGGGAAGCTAAACACTATTAACTGTTTTTTTTTTTTCAATGTTTAGCTAATTGTTTCCAGCCAGGTGCATATATTTGTACAGATAAAAAAAATGACGGATAAAAATTAAATCGTCGCTATGTCTCTATGTTTTACTGTCAATAAAATATTATCAACATATATACTTTTTTCTCTCTAATCGGGTCACTGTCACAACTCTACTCTCGTTAAAGTGGGGGAGAGATGATGCTGCAATAGCATGGTAAGAGAGAAAAAACATTAAGGAATCAGGTTCAGAAGTAGAGAAAAAAATATTCTGAGCTACACCTGTGACTGTTACAAAAATTCATAGCAAATAAATTTACGTACATGATATTTAGAAATAACATTATTTTATTTCAATCTATTTCAGAGCAGCTTAATTATGCCATCACGAGCTGCTTTTGATGCATCAAATAGAAGTTATAATGAATAAAATAATCAATACATATGATTGGCTATATTAAATGTTATTTTATCTTAAAAGTTGGAGTTTAAAGGAGTTTTTTAGGAGTTTTGAGAGCATACTTTATCATACAATATAATTATTTCAGAGGAGCTTAATTATGGCATCACATACTATTTTGATGCACTGAATAGAAGTTGCATCGTTTACAATTCATAATCAATTCATACATTTGATATTTGTAATTATTGTAATTGTCTGTTGACGCAACCATTAACATGGAAAATTAAAAAATGGCACTCCATGTCAAAAAGGTTGCCAAACTCCTGGACTACATAAAGTTTAAAGTTAACAAAGTTTAATGACAAATCTGATTTCTGTACCTGACATCTGTACTCACCCTGGGCAGCAGACGAATAGCCTGCAGGAGTCGCTGTCTGTGGGCAGAGTTTAAAATCCCGATCTCCAACAGGTCCTGGTCCTCCACCACATTACTGCCCTGCAGCACAAAATCAAACAATCAAATCATTTGTATTACAACTAATAGGAATGCATCATAACAATAAAATTATGGTTTAATAAATGGTTAAAAAAGACTGACAAATTTGTATTTATCTTCCATAGACACATAATAATAAATAAAAACAAACGTTGCCTCTTCAGACTGAATGAAAATTCAGGAGATCAATAAGACCATCAAACAGTTTTCCAAATCATCATACCATGATTTGATGTGCACAGGTGCAAGAAATGGATACTAACGAGTACACACACACACCGCTATTAATCAACTGCTGTTTCATGCTGAGTTTTACCTTTAATGACCTTTCAGTAACTCCAATCCAACCAATCAACTTTCTATCCGACAGAGCCAGAGATTTGAAAATGCTATCCCCAACAAATACACAAATGCAGTTTCCTTCATCAAATAAGCATCTATCTATCTAACTTTTTAAAAGTGCCTATCTGTCTAAACAGCAATGAATGAGGACACACACAGCAAAGATTTACATGAAAATATAAGGAAAGGTGTTAAAGAATAACTGTGAAAATGGAACAAAGTCTATGATGTGTAAGTTTTGCTCTATAACGCTGGATAACCTTGGCTATCCCACTTAAGTATAATTTATTACTGATGAAATGAACCCTGAACACCAACTGCTCCCAATCTCAGCAACATTCTCAGCAATACAACTCCAGACCAGAGTAATGGCATTCCAAATAGAGGTTAGACCAATTGCAGGTGTTCCAAGACATTACTAATCACTTGCAGAACAGACCTGCCAAAAGTTTACTGCTTAGTGCATATTGCACAGTAAATACTGGGTGTGTCTCAGTCATCTCCATAGATCAGTAGTCAGTTCATGAGACACATCCATTTAAAATAGGATGTGAAACAGTATGCATTATGCAAAGATAAATGTTTCAAACTGTATTATACAACACTGTTGCCATATGACCTCAATGCACTGCATGTTTAATTCAGCAAGCAGCATCAAGTTATTTAAAAAATAAACACTGTTAGTTTGTATTTTCATTCCAAGTTTGTGTAAAAATAGCTTAATTCTTGCCAGTCTAATCTAATCATAATGAGTCAAGATAAAGATGCTAAAAATCAAATAAACAGTCAAGATAAAGATGCAAAAAATCACGGCTGATACATGCGGATCATTCGTCACACTGGAAATAGAAGGTAACTGGAAGTCGGAAGTCGAGCGCATTACAGTGTGGCATACAGTTTTCTGTGCAGTGTGCTCTGTTGTAAACTGCACATTTTGGCAAATGTACTGTGTAGGTTATCCAGGTAAAGTGCATACAGAAAATGTCCATACAGTGTACACAGTAAACATACTACAGTATATACTGCAAGAAAAACAAGAGTAGTACAGCAGTATGCTATTACATACTGCATATTGTGCATCATATGCATGCTGAAAACTGCAGAATTTGTAAGAGTAGTATGGAAATATGCTAGGTATACAGTGCATTCAGAATGTATTCAGACCCCTTCATATTTTTCAGTTTGTTATGTTGCAGCCTTATGCAAAAATGCTTTAAATAATTTAATTTTCACATCAATCTACACTCCATACCCCATACTAAAAAAAAAACAAAAAAAAACAACAACAACATATTTTTGATAAAAAATGGAAATATCACATTGACATAAGTATTTAGACCCTTTGCATAATTTCAGGTGCATCCCATTTCGCTGGATCATCTTTGAGATGTTTCTACACTTTGATTGGGGTCTATGTGTGGCAAATTTAATTGATTGCACATGATTTGGAAAGGCACATTACTGTCTATATAAGGTCTCACAGCTGAAAATGCATATCAGAGCAAAAACAAAGCCATGAGGTCAAAGGAACTGCCTGCAGAGCTCAGAGACAGGATTGTGTCAAGGCACAGATCTGGGGAAGGCTAAAACAATTTTTTTTGGCTGCATTGAAGTTTCCCAAGAGCACAGTAGCCTCCATAATTCTTCAATGGGAGAAGTTTCAAACAACCAGGACTCTTCCTAGAGCTGGTCGCCTGGCCAAACTTAGCAATCGGGGGAGAAGAGCCTTGGTAAGAGAGGTGACCAAGAACCCGATGGTCACTCTGGTTGAGCTCCAGAGATCATGTGTGGAGATGGGAGAAACTTGCAGAAGGACAACCATCACTGTAACACTCCACTGATCTTGCCTTTATGGCAAAGTGGCCATACGGAAGCCTCTCCTCAGAGCAAGACACACGAAAGCCCGCTTGGAATTTGCAAAAAAGCACCTAAAGGACTCTCAGACTGTGACAAACAAGATTCTCTGATCTTATGAAATGAAGATTGAACTGTTTGGCCTCAATTCCAAGCATCATGTCTGGAGGAAACCAGGCACCACTCATCACCTGCGCAATACCATTTCAACGGTGAAGCATGGTGGTGGTAGCGTCATGCTGTGGGGGTATTATTCAGCAGCAGGGACCGGTCAGGGTTGAAGGAAAGTTGAATGCAGCAAAATACAGCGATATCCTTAATGAAAACCTGGTCCAGAGCACTCAGGACCCCAGACTGGGCCATAGGTTCACCTTCCAATAGGACATTGACTCTAAGCACACAGCCAAGACAATGCAAGAGTGGCTTAGGGACAACTCTGTGAATGTCCTTGAGTGGCCCAGCCAGAGCCCGGACTTAAATCCAATCAAATATCTCTGGAGAGACCTGAAAATGGTTGTCCAACGACGGTCCCCATCCAACCTGACAGAGCTTGAGAGGATCTGCAGAAAAGAATAGCAGAAAATTTCCAAATCCAGGTGTGTAAAGCTTGTCGCATCACACCCCAAAAGACTTGAGGCTTTAAATCGCTGCGGAGTTAAGGGTCTGAATACTTCTGTCAATGTGATATTTCAATTTTTTCCTTTTAATAAAATTTGCAAAGCTATCAAAAATCTGGTTTTTGCTTTGTCATTATGGGGTATAGAGTGTAGACTGAAGTGGAAAAAAAAAATAGTTTTAAGCATTTTGGCATAAGGCTGCAACGTATCAAAATGTGAAAAAAAATGAAAGGGTCTGAATATTTTCTGAATGCACTGTACATAGTGAATACTGTAGAAATAGCAAGTGTAGTATGATACTATGCTATGGCAGGTACATCTTAATTTCTTACTGCCATTACTTCTGTTCCTATAATGATTGCTGGAAGTCAAGTGAGCAGGATCTAAGTGCAGCTTTATTTAATAAGAAAATGAGTCCAGATACAAAACTTGGAAGACACAGGAACAGAACAAACATCACATCCGTGAAGGGTAACAGGAACAACAACTGACAAAGACTGAGCAAACATAAGGACATTATATACATTGGGGCAAACAAGGTAAATGAGATACAGCTAGGAACAATCAGGGCAGGAACCAGGAACAGAGACACAAGAAGGTAAACACAAAACTTAAAACTAAAAGTCACTAAACTCCTAGCGACCTCTGGTGGCCGCTATGGCAAAAGTCTCAGGTGTTACAGTTCCCCTCATGTATCTATTTCTTCCCTTATCTTGACCAAACAAAAACTTAGCACTTTGCATAACCCAAGCCTGTGTCTCAAAACTGAGTAATTAGACATGATTGATTTAAGCAGAGCACTAGTGGTACATTCTGGCTTTAGGCAAGGGTGATTTATCTTTGAGATATCTCATCAATTTTGGAAAATGTAATTATATATCATTTGTATGACAGGTTATAGAAAACTGAAGGGAACTATTGGGTACATGTGATGCCAACACACAACTACTAACAGAGATATAACTTCCCTTGATATTTTAATGTACAACTATTTAACACTATGACAAGACACATACCCTTATTATCAACCAGTCTGTCAATCACCCTGAGCACACAGTTAATTGGTTAACAATTATTATACATCTGCCAAACTTCATTTAAAACCAAGATGAAAAAAGGTTTTATCCACAAACCGCTGGAAATAGCCACAACCAGTGTCAGAAATTAACACTTTTGTTTTATTAAGAGGCCGTATTCGTCCCAAGAGTTGATTGAGGGGCATTTTTCAGTGCATGAAAGAAACAAACACCATCTCAAACCTTCAAAGCATATTCAGAGGAAGATAAATGGATCAGCACAGTGTCACTAAATTGTTCATCTCAAACTCCCAGAAGTCCTGCAGTAATGTACCGCTATCATCTCGCCGGAACTAAACTCTCTCTCTCAGGAAATGATCTCCTCTGGCTCTTTTGCACTGTTTACAATTTTCATTTTTAGAATGACACATTGATTCCAACTGTATGTTTCTGCACATTTGTCTTCTTCCTATGAATTAAGGAACTGAGTCATTATGCACTGCAGTTCGTTCAATATAGTCTTATATATCAACTTTATGAGAAAGTTCAGAGGAGAAACCCCAACACATCAGAGGCACTGAGACAAAGCACCAGAGCTCCATCTAATATTAATTGTATCTGAAGGGTTTTCAGAACCTCCATCCTACAGAGACCGCTGAGAGAAATCAAGAGAAAGAGAGATGGTGTTCTATGTGGTTCATTCAGGTGCCCCATTCATCCAGGAGTTGCTTTTGCTAGAAGCTTAATCTGACATACTAATTAACTACTGACTGAACAAAAACACTTAAAGGTGAAACGTGTCTTTTTTAAGTTAAAGTTTCTCATATCCCAGCTTAATATAAAAAGACAGCTATAAGTAAGCCATTGGTAGGTTGATTGAGCATCCTGACCAACCAAACAAAGCACCATTGGCTTATAACTGAGTTTGGGACAGGACTATCTGTTTGTTGATCGATGGAAGATGAGGGAGTGTTCTGGAAACATGTTTGAAAAAAGTCATTATTTTTCGTTTAGTGCCACTAGTGGCATAGGAATTACACACTTCACCTTTAAGGAGTGTGTGTGTGTGAGGTTCAAACGAGGAATGATGCATCACTTGTTTTTCATATAACTTTTTTTACTGTAAGAAACTTTGATTAGTTTTCTCAATTTCCTCACTGTGAGCACATTCCTAAATGGAGTGTTTTAAGCTTGCAGATAAGCTCACATGTTTAGGATTGAATACTGTGAAATTGGCAATACTGGCATTAATAGGGGTGTTGACAAATCAACACTGAATTCAGGAGGTTTTTACACTCTATTAAAATCAATAAGAATGCCCTGAAGGGAAACAGCATAATCCATTTCCTTGACAACGGTTGGGAAGGAAATGCACATTTATGAAATTTCTATAGCTAAATACTCTGTACTTTATTCTTTTCCCTCTGCTGTTGCCTCGGCAACCACAAGAATGGATGCAGGTCAGAGCTGGGGGAGGGTTATCACCATCAGCAACAAAACACTCGCAAAATGTGTGTTGTGCCTGTGCATGTGCATCTGATTCACTCATACAATGCATTTGTTTTAGTCTAAACTCAACAATCCACAAGTTCATTGCGGTTCTGGGGTGTCAGTGGCACACCTGACAACAAGCTTGCTCATGAGATTGATTCCCAGGATACACACATACTGATTAACCTGTATGGCTTGAATGCACTGTAAGTCCCTTTGGATAAAAATGTCTGCCAAATGCATAGATGTGAATATATCTAAATATGTTAAAGTTGAGCACTATCTATTTAGTTGCATCTTTTTGAAAAGCAGCAGATCATTTTGCAAAGATGACTAATCGCAAAAACGTTTCATGTAGTAAAGCCACATCATGCAACAACTAAATTAAAAGCAAAGAACATTACACAATACAAGTGTGAGCAAGACAGCTTACAGTGAGTCACTGTATTTACTCAGAGATACTGCTCTAGAAGCTGGCAGTGTGAAATGAGTGATATCTTAAAACTAACACAAGACATTCTAAAATGCTGTAAAGTTTGTTGAACATCGACTATTGCAATGTGTCCATAAGAAAGGTCTTAACTGTTTTATAAAGTAAGTCAATGTGTCTCTCGTTTCAAATTGATTGTTCTACTACATTTTCATTTCACTGCACAGTATTACCATGTGTTGTGATTATGATGTTGGTTCATTACTTGCTTAACTAGTAACTCACTAGGTTAACTTTTTTAATCAATCAGCTTTGTTAGAAAGATTGTGCTGGTCGACCAGCTTTACCAGCACCTAAACAGTATGAATCAACCTAAACCAGCATGGAAATTCTAAGCTGGTTGGTCTAAGATGTTCTTTTCAGTAAGAAAGGTATACTGTGATAAATGCCCAAATAAAAAAAATAAAAAAAAGATTTAAAACATCATACTGATTTGGGTGAAACAGTTTCAAACACAAAGTTACTGTTACCCTGATGACAAAAACCTTTGAACATCTAACTTAATTAGATTAGCTTAGTATGATTCATTACTAATTATGGTGGATGATTTCTAAAAGTCTGTTTGTTTTTTATTGTACCATTCTGCCTTCAGTGATGCAGATAGGTGATATATAGGTTGAAGATGAAGAAACAGGATGCCCCACTTCCCCCAATACACACACATACACACTGGCCAAAGGCATGCAAGCATCTGAACATGCCTAGAGTGGACATGTTTTCTGTATTGTGGAAGTGACGTTGACCACGTGTTGGAATGCAGGGCTGTGTCAATAAGTATCCATTCAGCTAGGTACAAAGAATACGGTCTACAGGACTTTTATTAAGTTCAACATCAAGTATTCTCACAATATTAATGTATATGTATTTCTCAAACATAGCTCTCTCACTGATAACCCACAGTTGTCTTCAAATATATTTTAAAATTACATGAAACAATCATCTAAATAAAGAATTTTAGATCATTTTTTTTTACATATTTTTAATCAGACCATTAAAAACATGAAATTAAAAATTAAACTACTGTAAATAATTTATTTGCCTCCCAAAGTAATAGTCTAATAAAAATAAATTTTGCTGAAATGGCACTATAGTCTGAAAACAGGTCAGGCAATGGGTTTACCTACAAAATGTCAAAAAAATTTCCGGAGATATTATACTCAAGAGACATTCTGTAACCTTTAAGGTTTACAGAATCAATGCTGAGCAATACTTTTCCATAGTAATGCAGCAATAAACCGTCTGCACACCTTACCATACTACACATTTTGACAAACACACATTATGACACAACAGGTCACCTAAATACAGACACCAAATTATAAATGCAAACCCACACCACCCACAACGCATAAGTGATGACTAACAAAGAACAGACATTCAGAAAACAGACTGCAGGGAACACCTTGACGAAAGGCAGAGGCATAAGTGTAAAGAAGGCACTCACCATGAATTGAACGTTGTCAAAGCCGTTAGACAGCAGGTGGTTTTCATACTGCACCAGGCCGATGTTGTCCAGCCACTGTCCCACAGACTGGACAGGGCAGCGGGGACCTATCAGAGGATGCAGAGGGAGGCGTTTGAGAAGTGAGTAGCCGTCCACCCGATAACAGCGACAGTCCGGCTGGGAGAGCTGGCACTGCCACATCATGTTGCGCGCAAAGTGACTGTCAAACGAGCCCGCCATGCTCGAAGAGGGACGGAGCGTGCAAGTGAGAGTGGGAGAGACAGAATCCGAGAGAAATGCAAGAAGAAAAGTAATTTAAAGAGAAGGGGAAAAGAAAGTAAAGCTTAGAAAGCAGTGGACAAAGGGAGAAAGACAGAAAGAGAGAGAAAAGGAGACAGCGCGCTCCCTAGAGAGTGAGTGTTAGGGTCCCTGCTGGTGGAGAAGTATGCCTGCTGTGGAGGTAGACATGCTGAAAGCTCCAAATTACATCCACAAGCGAGGAGAGAGAGATGGGTGATCGCAAACCAGCGCATTAGCCGCTGTGCTGCTCAACCTGTGTCTCAATGTTTGTGAGAGCAGACATGTGCGTGTGTGTGTGTGTGTGTGTGTGTGTGTGTGTGTGTTTGTCAGCATGTGTGAGAGAGAGCAAGAATGTGTGTGTGAGGGAGAGAGAGGGATGGAGAGAGAGAGGAGAGGAATGACAGCATACAGCTTGCTTGGTAGAATTCTCTTTCTCCAGCACTCCCACACTCATTTGTATGCCTCTGCATCCTGTGCCAATGTGCTCTCTCTCTCTCTCTCTCTCTCTCTCTCTCTGTCTCTCCCCCTCTGGGTCTTTCTCTCCCTCCCTTCTTTCCACTAGCTGTACCTCGCACTGCCGATAATAGCCACCAGATCAACCCCAGCCTCTTTGTCTGAGTGCAGAAGCTACTGTTGCTCCCTCCCTCCCACACACACATGCACACACACACTGTGGGCGTCTGTTAGCACTGATGGAATGGCAACACTACTGGGTTTTCTGTGAACAGCTAAATGAAGGAAAGGTGGAAAAAGGACATGAAAGAAGAGGAGGCAAGAGGAGAGGAGAGAATGGGAGAAGAAAAAGAGGAGAGCATGCGAGTGGAGAGGAAAAATAGTGAAGGCAAAAGGAGAGGAGACAATTGGAAAGAAAAAAGGAGAGGAGAGGCGAAAGAAGAGAAAAGGTTAGAGGAAAGACAAAAGTTGCAGAGAGGAGGATGAGACCATCAGACACACATTATTGTTACTCAATGTTCTCTGTAGTTACTTTTCTTTATGTTTTGTGCTCTTACCTGTATGCTTATTATTATTGTTATTATAATTATTATTAATATTTTATTATTTGACTTTTTTTATGTATGTAATACATGTTTTTTTCTTTGTTTTTTTGTTGTTTGTTTGTTTGTTTTGTTTCTGTTAATGAATGCTTTGGCAACATTGCACATTGTATACGGTCATGCCAATAAAGCTCATTTGAATTGAATTAAATTGAATTGAGAGGAGGGGAGAGGAGAGGAAAAGCGAAAAGAGAGGAGAGGAGGCAAGTGGAGAGGAGAGAATAAAGAAGAGAGGCTGAGATGCCAAAAGGGGAGGTAAGAAGAGATGAGTGGATGAGAGGACAGGAGGTGAGAAGACAGAAGAGGAGACGTGAAAGATTAAAAGTGAGAGGAGCGAATGAGAAGAGAGAAGAGGATAACAGGTGAGACAAAAAGAGAGGAGACAAGAGGAGAAGACAGGATGAGAGAGGAGGAGGCAAGAGGAGATAAAAGGAGAGGAGGCGAGAGGAGAGGAGAGAATGACAGGAGAGGGGTGACAGGACGAGAGAAGTAGATGCAAAAAGAGAGGAGGCGAGAGGAGGCAAAAGCAGAGGAGAGAATGAGAGGAGTAGAAATGAGAGGACCAGAGTTGAAGCAAAAAGAGGGGAGGTGAGAGGAGAGGAGGCAAAAGGATGGGCAAAACGTGAAGAGGCAAGAGGAGTGAAAGATAGAGGAGACAATAAGAGTGGCGAAAGGTGAGGAAAGGTGAGAGGAGGGGATAGGAGAGGTGAAAGGAGAGGAGGCGAATGGAAAGGAGAGAAGAAAAGGAGAGGCAAACAGTGAGGAAGCTAGAGGAGAAGAGAGTATAAGAGGAGAGGAGGTGACAGGACAAGAGAGGAGAACGAAAGGAGAAAAGAGCAGGTAAGAGATGAGGAAAAGAGAAGAAATTAGGTGATAGGACAGGATGCAAGAGGAGAGAGAAGGTGAGAGGAGAGGAAACAATTGGAGGTGAAAGGAGAGGTGAAAGATGAGGACAGGAGAAGAGAGGGGGCAAAAGGAGAGTTGAAATGAGAGGAGGCGAGTGGAGATGAGAGATTAAGATAAAAGGAGAGAATGAGAGGAGAGGCAAAAGGAGAGGAAGCAAGAGGATAAGAAGAGAGGACAAAGTAAGGAGGCAAGAGGAGAGGAGAGGGGACAGATGGAGAGGCAAAAGGAGAGGAAAGATTAGAGGGAAGACAAAAGATGCGGAAAGGAGGCGAGAGGAAGAAAGTAAGGAAAGGAGAGAAGACAGGTGGAGGAGACAAGAGGGGACAATTGGAGAGGCAAAAGGAGAGGAAAGATTAGAGGAAAGACAAAAGTTGCAGATATGAGGTGAGAGGTAAAGTGAAAGGAGAGGAGGCAAATAGAGGAGAGAAGAGGAGATGGTTGGAGAGGCGAAAGAAGAGTAAAGATTAGAAAATAGACAAAAGTTGGGGAGAGGAGACAAGAGAAAAACCGGAAGAAGAGGAGAGGTGTTCTCTAGAGAAGTTCACTATCATTGCAGGCAACTGAAATTCAGTGAATCAGAATGTCCTTTCCCTTACTTTCAACTGTGAGTGACAAAACTGTCCCAAGATCAGTGCTTAAATGTCTGACCATCCATTTACTTTCTGTCTCCCTGTTCTCATTGTGACTACAAGAAATGCACAGTGATGAGAGACAAGAGCACACAGTAACCATGGTTACATCTCAGAAAGCTCCCCGTCTTCTATGTGCAGCTCTTTGACACTACTGAAGGAAACCCATGTGTCTCAAAGTGCTGCATAATTCACAATAGCTAGTTGACATTCACATCATGCCACAGGCTCCCTGTAGTTATGGATATGGATGTTAAGTGTAGTGTGATGACTGGTGACAATGCATACTGTATGCATCAACACTCACATACACACCTGAGTGATCCTCCGTAATCTCCTCCAACTCTGTGCCAATTCCAGCACCTATAGAGCTCATAATCTTGTCAATCTGTGAAGATAAAGACAAAAAGAGATGAGAAGAGATCGTGCATGTTTGCATAACAACAGGCTCTTTTCCCTATTTTTAAACTGTTTTCCTGTAGCATTCCCCAACAGAATTCTCTTCATTGCTCTTTTCCCAGAATCCCAGTTTAGGTTCTTACTAAAAGTCAGTAATTATACTCAAACAATGATTAATTGTTGGCTAAAAGCTGGGAGAGAAACGGGAATTTTGGGAAGGAAATTTATCACGTTCAGCTCTGTTTGAGAATATGTCAGTTTGGAGAGAGAGTAGAGAATGTTTCTTGATGAATGTCTCCTCATTAATATGACAGTGATGTTCTGAGCGGAGAAAGTGTCTTTTCACATCCGTAGAGCTGAACACCTGCCTTCAAAGAACAGCCCTCATTGTTCCCAGTGGACTGTGGTTTACTCCAAAGAGAGAGCTGCTCGAAAGCCTCAGAAGAACTGATGCAGAACTCTACCCTCACCTCTTTGATCAGTTATTTCTAATATAAGTTCTCCTCTGAAGACCTGACAGCTGGGTAAGTCTGGGGAAGAAAATGTTGTGACGCATTAAATTTATGAGCTGTGGAGTTTCTTTTTTCATCATATAAAGTGGGAAGGCTTCTTAAACACTGGCTACATCTAAATAAAAGCAATGACATGAAAGATACTTGGCTCTAAAGGATTCACACAAGGAATTTTGAGCAGTGAGGTTGAATTATTATTCTCGAAATTCTGTTTTATCAAGTGTTCTTTGCTTATTTTGATCTTTGCTAAAATGTTGTTATAGGGTGAATTCGAATGTAATGTAATTGTTTTTTTTTTTTTTTTTTTTTTTTTTTTTGATGGGTACAGTATGACTCAGACATGTTACATGAGATTCACCCAGTAAATTTATATCCGGTATAATTAAGATTGTGTGTGTCATTATTCAAAGGTACTCCTTACATTGAGTGATTGTTTGGCTTTTTATGCTACATTACCCTGGATAAAAGCTGCTCTACTGATAAACAGATCACCATCAATGCAAAACAGAAGAGCAGGATGTGTCCCAGGCCTATCATTATGCACATTTAATATATTACAGAAACATATTAAAAAGTAATTTAGCAACCATGACAACATTGTTTAATAAAGTTCAGATTTTATGGCAAAAGCCCACGTTTTCGCTCCACTCTTCAATACACATACACTGTTTCTTCACCGTCAAAGCTGAATTAATTAAGTGGAAATGATTCTGAAATTAGCTGGTAATTAAAACATTATTACCTCTTCCCACTCTGCCGTAAAGGAAGGAGTTCTCTCCAATCTGTTTGGGCTGTTTTTACCAGGACTGTTCTGCCCTCTGGAGTTCCACTGTTCCTCCTCAATGGGAGACACAACCACCAGGTTTGAGTCCGATTTGGAGAAATTTCTGGACAACTGAAGGTCCAAGATATTTTTGGGTATTGAGCGCATCCTCCCTAGAGTGCACGCTCTTTCCTCGTAGCCTGTAGTGTTGCTCGCTGGGCTAGAGCTGCCTGTGCTGCTGCTCCGGCCCTCCCCGTTCCTCACATGCACCCCAGGCTTGTCACCCTGTTCGACGGGCGTAAATGGTCTCTGGTTGACCCGGGTGTGAAAAATGGTCCTGTAGACTATTTGTGGCTTGGGATCTCTCTGGATTTTAAGGGCTGATGCTTCACTGCCGGTGCGGGGGAACGGGGGAGGGTACTCGGGCGGCCGGAGCAGATTCCCGTGCTGGAGTGGGGGCTCGGGAACGCTGAACTTTCGCACTTTGCCGTAAAGCTGGTAGGGGTTGTCAGGTGATTCACAAGCAGGAGATGAGCCGTGGAGAAGACCAGCAAACTGCTCAGGAACGTGACTATGTCTTCGATCGTCACTTTCTACAAAGTCCTTCTGGTGCACCGTTTCATCTACAAGACAAAACGTAAGAATGAAAGTTAAATCAGTTTTTCAAGACATATGTCTTTCTCTTTCTTTCTTTCTTTCCTTCTTTCTCACTTCTGGATAGTGTTCCTGTCCAAATACAAAACAGCACTGTCATGGATATAAATGTGCTTTCCCTCTGAAGTACAAGTATCCAAGCAGATACTGGAGCAGATGAACATGTGAGTGTTTGCGTCTGTGTACAGTATGTATGTAGAGCCATTAACTCGCTGTGCTGAGACAAGCCCCAAATGAGCGCCTGAGGCTGGGGGGAAAATTACTTTGTTCAGTGGGGTGCGAGGGCCTGTTCTTGTCCTCTTCTCCTTCCCTACAGCCCATGGAGAACTCCTCCATTGCCCCATCTAAAGAAGTTCAGAACCCCTTCACTAAAGAGCTCTTAAATGCATCTGTGTCCAGGGGTGCTGTGCGATCTGTGGTGTAAAGTGAGGACACATCTCAGTTCACAAAGGTTACTAAGTTTATTTAGGTCTTGATAAATATGAAGAGGCATCTGTATTCATTACAGTTATCAGTTTAAATTCCAGCTTTAGTGTCAGTTTTGTTTTTATTTTTTGAGATTTAAATGAGAGTTTCTTTTGTGAATCATTACTTTATGAAAAAAGTAAAATAATAATAACCACAACTATTTTTTACAGTTTCTGAAATAAATCAATAAATAAATTGTAAGTGGTGCCTATGGAAAAGTTACCACTATGATGCTTAGGTGTTGTGGGGTGTTGCCAGGGTGTCACTATCTGGTTGCTACGGTGTTCTGGTTGGTTGCTGACTGGCCCAAGTCTCTATGATATTCTGATTTCTTGCCCTCCTTCACTGCAAATCTATGGTATTGTTTTTTGCCAATTTGTCCGCTAGGCACAAATCTACATTTCTGAGTCCAATCTTATAAAAGTAATAGAGCACACCTCTCCTTTACAAACTACCTGATTTGTGGTATTATTCAAGCCCATAGCACAAATGGAACAGAATGAGAAATGTCCTGAAGTTTAATACTTAAGGCCTCAATATACTTCCAACAAAATCGAAGAACGAATGGGTGTGACGTCATTTAGAACAAAATATGGCCAAAAAGAAGGGTTTTTTGCATCTGTTTTGGTGGTTCTGTTTTGGAAAACTTCTGACCGGCTGCTAAACACCTTCTTACTGCCATTGGTCCAAATCATTGGTAGGTGTGAAATAGAGCTCCACCGACCTTGAGGCTGACAGCTAATTCTGTTTACGTTGTTCAGTCAGTCAAAATCAGTCAACATGAACACATCGGCATGTAGAGTTATTAGAGGGCTGGTGGAAATGTATCTACCAATGTATGATCGTTCACTTAAAGACATTTTACAAAACCATGTCGTGCGATTTTTTTTTTTTTTTTTTATTAATTAGTCTACAAAAGGAATAAAATCTACTCAAATAATGTCAAGTGCCCATTCACTCATGTGCCACCTGCAGTGAAAGCCATTCACACATCTGTCAAAAGTAAGATATGCCTCTACCATCATTCTTTTGCCTTTATTCTGTACATGAACACTTTTATACACTCATATTTGAAATAGTATAAGTGTCATCATAAATCACAATAACAGAGTGTAATCACCGCATATTATGGCCGCATATAGCATGTTAGTGCATTAGCCTCATTAATTCAGAATTTAAACAAGACAAATTAAACATTTTCTACTGCATATATATTTTATTTGAAATCATCATCGAGTGGTTAAAACCATTTCATTTACTGACCTCATTAATTCTACTCATAAAATGAGGCATAAAGTCATTGATAACACATTTTAATGTCTCATTAGTTAAGGTTTTACTGAGTGTCTTCATATTTAAATATACTTCTAAACGCCGTCCCACAGCGGTGTGGTGGGTGTCTGAATGTTCAGAAACAGTATACCGTTGCTCAGCTGTTTAGAACTTCTTTTTACCCCTGAAAGAAGAACTTATCTAAAGTATATCGAGGCCTTAAGGCTTAAGGTTTGTTTAAATCCTTAACCATTAAGTACGAGCATTAGTTAAAGTAATGCTTGTCTTACAATACCACTACCACTAACTAGGTCCATTAATCTGCACAATTATTTTTTTTATATATAAATGTGCTTCAAACAGAGCTGAGAGTATTACAGTCTTACTGATATATGAAACCATTCTCAAATTAACCAAAATTTTAATTAATGAACATGCAGAATTTTATCAATGCAGACCTGACCATACATTATGTCAAATGCAGGTGCTATTGATAACACTTAGCAGACATTTAATGGCTTTAACTAAAGCATAACATGTACACACACACGCACACACTCACTGGTTCATCTGGCTTTGATCCTGTCCAGACAGTCACATGATTTTGCTTTCATCTCTGTCCACATTAGGCTGAATAATTAACTGAACAGAACTCTCATCTATGGGTCGAAATAACCACCGGAACTGTGGAATTTTAGAAGAACATTTCTAGAGCTGCTATTTTTATTGTGCATTACAAAAATGTTGATTTTGCACAAAGATCAGAGAACAAATAAACAAGGCTAAATGGAGACTGGATAAATTCAGCCTTAATTAATAACTAACAGCTCTCGAAAGCATTTCTTGTCTCATACTATCATATCCAAACTAGACAGTGCAAATCATACTATAGTGTTTTAAAGTAACAGACATGTGTTATTAATCACATAATGATATTTAAACGTACTGTAGTGCCTCTATGTGCCAGATAGCATATCTGAAGTATCTAGTGGACAGCATTCTGTGTGATATGGAGTTTTGTGGACAGCAGAGGACATGATGAGCTTAGAAGGTATGTATGATTTGTATGATGAACTTGACTCTACAAATCAGGTTTAGCGAATGCAGAAAGACAGGACGCTAAACAGTATATCAGTATCTATAACACTCCAAAGGAGACATCAGAGACTGAGCGTTCCTTTACAACCACAGCTTCCTGGAGTCGATCCTGTGTTTGAGCTCATCTGATAAAGATCAAATTACACAGTCCTGCAGGCTGAAAGAGAGTGTAGGACAGGTGCCGACAACAAGAGACAGAGTAGATTTCCCACACTGAGGACCAACTATGTCACTCTGAGGTTATTAAAAACCCCATGAAATCGCTTGACGAGTGCAGCTTTCTTTCCTGTGTTGACATATTTCCTATTGAAACAGGAATTGTGGATGGGACATATTTAGGGTTCCATTAATAAAAGTGACATGGCATTCTCATTGTTCTATACAATGAGAATGCCACTTCACCTATTAAAAAAAAAAAGAAAAAGAAAGATATATATATATATATATTAGGGGGAGGGGCATTCTCATTGTATAGAATATTTGAATGGACAAAAATATGTATAGAGCAAGACTAGTCATCAAAATTTTTGGTCCATTTTGCCAGAAGTAAAAGAGTGTACACTTTAAATGTATACAATATGTTCTAAAGGTTCATTTTGTCAACTCTTAGGAGAACAATAGCATATACAGTAGATAGGCTTAATGCTTGGTTCCGGACACTGTACAAAGCTAAAGCCCTGTCTTTGACCCTTAAGAGAGAGGGTAATGTTGTACAGATAGGCTTGTGTTATCATCTGGAGTGAAAGGGCCACAAGTTAAACACTACGACAAGATCATCCATTGTGAGAAACATAAACAGCATGAGCTATCACAACAGTAGTAAAGGTCATTGCCATCTCATACAAAACCCAGGCTGTACCTGTCAGCTGAGAGAAGCCACATACAAACAGACACAAACTGAAAAAGTCATATTGAAAAGAATCAAAAGATAGTAGATTTGTTTTCCGAAAGGAAATATCAGCACAGCAAAAGAAGGAAAGCTTAGGTTTGAAAATGCTGTCCTGCTTTAGACCACTATAAAAGGTTAAATATACAGTAACTACCTACAGTATAGAGACCACTCAACACACCTACACAGCCATGATGGAAAATTCACTTCAGTTTCTGGAAGAAAAATAGAACAAAATGCACAATTTATGAGTAATATAAAAGTGTGAGTGGTTTGGATCTTTGCCAACACTGGCTGTTAAAGAATAGAGCGATGTGTTACCACACTATAAGAGATATCAGGGAAAAGAGATGTGTGTGTGCTGTGTGCCTTAATGTTTTCTGAGAAATCGAATCTGCGCAGGAATGCGTGTTTGAAAAATGCGTGAAGTAGCTTTGAGATCCAAGGTTAGAAATTCTCTCCTCTGCACCTGAGGGGTGTCACAAACCAAGCTGCAATACATCAGACAGATAGTGGGACGATGGATTTATTATGGAATTTAATGTAGCAATCATGTTGATTTAAAGAAAAACAAATCCTGCTGCGTAGTGAAAGGACGTGTGTATGTTATTGTTTAGTGCGGTGATTTCCAAATGTATTTTTCTGTTCCTTTCTAAATAAAGAAAAAAATAATTTGTGCAAGTTTTATCAATTTGGGTGGATCATAGAAGAATATACTGTATGTGCTACTTGAGTCTTCATTGTCTTTTTTTTAGGTGACTTAAGTTAATAAGTTTAAGTTAATATTAAAGATAATGCTAAATGATACCCAGTATAATATGAGTTATTAGGAACACATTCTGGTTTGTGTTGATGATGAGGTACTTGAGCCTCACTAACTTATTGATGCTAGCGCCATCTTTGATTTTTAATGGGAATGACAACAAGGCTGTGAGGGATAGTCTTAAGGTCTCTTCAAAGGGCTGTACTGCTGTTTAAAATGTTTTTGGATCATTCCGTGGACAAAACATTGAAAAAATATCCCTTCAAGAACATTCAGCATACAAACATCTCCAGACAACATGAGTTGTGGGAAATCAGATGTGATTTAGGAGCTTCATACAGCTTTATACCATTCGTGCCATTGAAGATATGGTAAGTCTATCCCTCACAGCCTCGTTGTCATTCCCATTAAATATCAAAGATGGCGCTAGCGTGAATAAAGTCTATGCGACTATGGTGGTACATTAGATTAAAAAAAGTTGGGAAACACTGAATTAATGTGTTCTACTCTTCTTAACTTTTTCATTTTGGTCCCTTTTTATTGTTTCTCTCAGTTCAGTCCTACAGCTGCAAGAGCAACAGGTGACATTGGGTAGTCATGGAAACAGCACTGTGGTTTCCTAAAACCATGGGCAGAAAGCTCTTGGCCTTCAGAAGGGAGAGAGGAAACAGAGAAGAGAAAGAGAACAAGACTGTGAGAAAGAAAGAGATCTACTGCAGATTGACTCTGGCACCATCTGAACTCACCCAGTGGGTAAAGAATCAAAGGGATCTCAGCAGAAGTGTTTAAGTCTTATCTGAGCACAGCAGAGAGAGCATCAAAAGCTCATTTAGAGTACAAAAGGCTGATCTGAGGTCAGCAGTAAGGAATCTATACCACTGCACAGCATCAAAATTAGACAGCTTGGGTTGCATACCATGATTTATAGAAGACACATACAGTATTATGAAACTCTGGCTTTAAAGAGGCGTTCAACCGAAAAGGTTTACAACACCTGGAGAAAGTCATTTGATTGGATTCACATTCAGCATAATGACAGTAGCATAGCTGGTGCAGGGCCACCACAGCTATTTGAAATCTAATATCATTGCTCATGGGACCAAAAGAAGTTTTTGAGCCAATCATCTGAAATGAAAATGGTATGTGACTAATCTCTCTAAGCCTGCAGGAAAATGATGTGATTAATACGTCGATAAGCGATTATCCTGAGTTTTAACATCAAAGACAGCAGACAGGGAAAAAGTCACTGGAAAAAACATCTATGAATTTGTTAATTTTAGTTAAGTAGCTTTCAAAAATAAATAAATAAATAAATAAAATAAATAAATCAGTCAGGACCACTTCCGTAAACCGAATACTTATACTTATATTGACTTATAAATGGTGTTAGCAGAAATGTTTTTGTTCTGGGCGAACTCCTTGTCCCTCCACGCAGTCATACTTGGACAGAGTGGGGTGAGCAGCAAATCTTGATCCCCTGGAGGCAACCAGCAATGGAAGCACAAAAAGCGGAGCTCACATGATCCAATGCATGATACATTTCAAGAAAGCAGGCAAGTAGGAAAGCCTGCTAGCAACCTTCAGTATGACTTGGCAACCATCAGCAATTAAATCACTGTCAGTGTGAACACCACTTAAAAAAGTGAGGCAGAGAACATGGGCAGAAAAAAAACAAATTCTTGCCATTCCATGTAGACAAATAAAAAAGCAAAAGTGCACAGAAGGAGTGCAAAAGCTGCTGAATAACCAGCTGTGGTTCATTTCCAGGCTATTAATGATTAGACTGCTGGAAGCAAGAGCAGCTTAGAGGAGTTGTACCCAGATGAGAGGTTTACTTGAGGCTTACTGCACTCTCTGGACTGAAGAGCTCCTCAAGAACAAGCAGTTAACAGCAGGGAAGTAAACATCAACCATGGCAAGTAACAGAACAGGAGCTGCAATGCAAGCTGGGCTGAGGTTGAAGAACGAATCTCAGCTGGAATCAGGCCAATGATCTAAAGCTCAGCATGGGTCAAATGAAGAGTAGATATTCCTAAACTGAAAATCTCCCCTCCCTCCATTAAACATCACCTTGGTGAAACATCTATGGTTAAAAATAACATCTGCAGCAATAATAGTAGACCACCTACCTCGTTCTTGAAACCCATCCTAAACCTCTCTCTCGTGTTTTTACTGTAACAAAACAGGTATGAAGCAGCAAAACAGCCAGTAGGATTTCCCAGCTTGTGATCCATGGGGAATGATCTTATGAGGAAAGGTTACAGTCGAAAGAGAAGCTACAAGCACATATCCCACCTCTAAGGTCACATTCACACACATTTGTTTACATCTAGGTTCCCCTTCTCAGAGATCTGATAGGCCCACTGTTACACCACATAGCATTTCAGTGATGTTTCTTTGCAGTGCATTAAAACACACACTCATACACTCTCATCTGTGCGCAGACTTGATCACAGATGCACACAAAGCACTGTCATGCCTTGTCATATAGAAGACAGCTTCAGAAAGAGACTGGGAGATATCCTGATAAGAATGCTAAGGATGTGTAAATGTTGGAGCTTATGTGTAGGAATGCATGTCTTGTGTTTTAGTTTTCCCATCATTTAGATAAGTCTACATTTCAGAATCAAATTCAGTGTGGGGTTATAGATGCAAGAGGAAGTAATGATGAAGAACGTTAGAAAAAAAAAAAATTGTATAATGGACTTTTCTTTGTTTCTGGCTTGACTCAGCCACACATACACACACACAAGCTGATGGCTGTCTTTTCCAGTGGATTAAAGGCCACATGTTTAATTGCTTGTTAACAAATGTTTACTGCGCCATGCTGAACTGCACCAATTTCCTGCCAAAAATAGGGCCAGAGATCCTGCCAGACCCACAGTGGCTCACAGAGAGAGAGAGAGAGAGAGAGGGAGAGAGTGTGCAGTCATAAATCGTATTAAATCTTCTAAGACAAGCATCACTTTTACTTTTGCTCACCCTTAAGGTTTGAGATTTATTCAAAATACTAAACTACGTTAATCGTCCATAGTAAAATGAGTGGCTTGTTGAGGAAAGGTGAACTACAAAGGCTAATTCTTACTTGGCGAACAGGCTTCTTTTAGTTCGCCAACAAATTATGATGTTCTTGATCTTCTAAGTTGCCAACAAATTATGATGTTCTTGATCTTCTAAGTTGTTCATTTGGAGACATTTCTCCCATTAGCACAGAAATAGCCAGACATTTTTGACCTAAGTGAACTCTGCAAGTTGAATAGCATTGTTCATTGGGTGGTTTGGATGTGACGTTCTTTATTTTTTTTTTTCAACTAACTAATTTTAAAACTATGCCACTCATAGTATAAATGCAGGTGTTATGGGTAAAAATGTCTGGCTTCTCCCATTGTATAAATTAGTATTTGGTTTTCAAAAAGATACAATTTTAGATCTTTCTTGTGGATGATAAAATGGGTAAAAATCTTACAGGCTTACATTAAAAGAGGGACCCGGGTCATATGTAGGGACACAAATATCATAAGGCCCTTTCCCACCTACAGTCCCAAATAATTATCCCTTAGTACTTTCTAGATGAGAACTCTTAAGAGGAACAGGACACCCTAGGAGACTTTTCCATTGTTGCATTCGCACTCACCAAAGTAACCACCGTAGTGGCGTCATGTAGTATCGACTACATTTTTGTTTTTGTGATTGTATGCGCAATTCCTTAGCAACAACAACAAAATCAACAACATCGATGGAGGACGCCGGTATCGGAGTTAACTTTTGCTGCATCGGAAAACCTAGGCTGCTTCCTAATCAGTTAATGGTTTAAACAACAGCGGTTTTGGGTGAATGAACTCTCTACACAGTTTAAAAAGCACCTTATTTCATCCTTCCTTCACCCATCCTTATACAGCCTCCGAAGGCAACATTTTCAAGTTTTCGGACTTAGCCTGTGTCTTCAGGTTAAAGTTTAAACTGGGTTCGTGAGACATGCGTGTGGTGCTCCGTACTGCAGCCGGAGAGATGAGATGAGGCGGCGAAAAGCGCTCTTTAACCACGCTGCACACGCTGAACTCAGCGGACAACATGTTGCAAATTCACTATAAACCTATTTATCAACACAATCTTTTACGATAAAGTCTTTTATAACTCAACATAAATTACTGTAGTGAAAATACACACACACAATATGTGAAACGGGTGCTTCTCTTTGGATAAATTGTTTGCTATCTCTGTTGAGGGAATTATAAAATTAGTGCAATCCTCAGAATAGCAGGCTAGCTGCTAGTTTGTTTACTAATGGCGGCTGTGGAATTCTCTCCTTTCTCAATGCTATGTGTGTCATAGTCTGCAGCACCTCCCACAGTCTGCCACAGTCCCTATATGCCCCAAAAGTATCTACCCTGGAGTAGGAGCTAAAAATGTCTCCTAAAATGGCTTCAAGGAACTATAGTTCCTCTGGTGCGAAAGTGACAAAAAGTATTAGTCATGAGGAAAAATCCCTAAAATGGGCTTTATTACGCCAGTGGGAAATGGCCTATAGAGACTTGGAGGCCAGGCGATTTGAGGTATCAATTGTGTCCATATGTGGGATTAGTTAAGTTTAAAATAATCACAAGTAGTATTAGCAAGAAGAGTGATGCCTGTTTTAGCAAAACCACTAAATACATTAGAAGCATTAGGCATAGAATCTTTGAAAAAAACAAACAAAACAAAAACAAAAAACAGTTGTAGTGGCATTAACATAAATTTCCAGAAACATTATTAACTTGTATAGCCCAAAGACAGTCATAAAGCAAAGAGTGTAAGTTTGGCTACATTATGAGGGGTTAAGTTAGGTTATGTTTGAAGAGAAGGGTTCAGCACAACGTCTGGTACAATCTTGTTTCATTTTCTGTGGTGCTTGTCTTTGACTCACTCTCAGATATTAAAAGCCACAGAACAATATCAGACCTGTCAATCACAGAAGATCTTAAAGCTAGCTTCCCTGCATCTACATGCACATGGATTAAAATGAGTCTATGACAGTAGTTCTCTCCCTCTTTCTTTCTCAGTTCCCATGGGTGGTTCTGGCAAAATAGGAAGAGATGTTATGAGCATTAATATACCCTTCCTTGTATGGAATTGCCATATAAATCTCCCTGTATGCTCGAAGAAGGAATCATAAACAATTATGAAATATTGAATTTGCTGTGGCTTTTCCATTTGTCGCACACTGCAGATATCCAAGGCAACCAGCATCGACAAGTGCTGTGGGGTCCGGCGCTGTCAGAGGAGTGACGTTGGATCTGTGTTTCTTTAGAATCCAAAACTGTTCAGATGATTCACATGTGACTGTGTGTGAGCGCTTACACAATTTTCAAAGCACATATGTGTTTGTTTGGGTCAGGTTTTGCTACATTGTTTGGACCATTTGAGGAACATGACTTACTTAATTTTGTCTAAATGAAAATGTAAAAATACAGAGAGGTTTGTGTGAGAGTTAGATAGGGTTAGGGGATAGAAAATATCATTAGCTCAATATAAAATAACAATAGAAGTCAATGGAAGTCCCCACCATGACAAAAACAAATGTGTGTGCAAGTGTGAGTTAGTCTCTGTGTGTAAATGATAAAAGCGATACTTTTTATCTTTCCAATCAACACACAGGACTCTGATCTCTAAAATCTCTGCTGGAGGCTGCACACTGGTGAACCCACATCACACACACACTCATAAAGATTCACTAATCAAACTCTCTTTAATGGAATTATGGTTTTTAATTATGCCACAGAACCCCCGTTAGCACACCGACTCATTAAGAGAGGTAGAACACACACTAATGTCTGCATGGGTGCATGGGCAGGTACACACACACCAAACTATACACTCCATCAATATGGTGACCAGCATAAGTGTCCATCGGATCAATTTATACCTCCTGGACACTTAAAGCACACAAACAGAGAAATTATAAGGAGTAAACAGGCCACTCATTGAAAGGTAAATGGGAGAAACCATGCACAACATTGGGGCTGCTGGAAAGAAAGTCTCACCTTTTATGTACAATAGCCAACAATCTGGTTTGCCTTACTGGCAAACGCATCACCAGGGCTTTTTGTTAAAAATGCTGTACCATCCTGATCAATCTTTTTTTTTTTTTACTTGATTTGATTTAAATAAGCAAAATTAATTATCTGTCATTTCTTTAAAATAAGCTTGGCAAACAGTTTTGGATATTTCAGCCTTTCCCCATTCAAGCAGAAATAAGCTGTACTTTTCAAATCAAGCTGGAATGATCATATTTACAAGATGAATGCACATGAACACCACCACAATGTTGTAATTACCAGTGGGAAACTCAATTGGTGGTGTGCCAATTCAATAATCATGGCAGAAGAAAATTGGTATTATATCACAATAACTTGTAATTGTAAATGTTGACTACACAATTTAGCTGTAGCTCACCAGAAAATTCTACTCATGTAAGCCCTGTTCACACCGCCAATGACGTTGTCGTCTGGTTTCGCTAATCTCTGTACTATGAAGTCTCTGTACGTTATTGGACTGCACGTCTGGCTATAGTAGCTTTTGAAATGCTGATTACAGATGATACTGCCAGTAAAACTAAGATATCAATATAATTTGACAAGGAATCAGTTCTTTTGCCTCTAAAAATTAACATTCAGCACAGGAGACTGTTTTTATATAAACTTAAGCAGTGCTCAAAGCATCATATAGTTAACAATATGAACAATCTATCAATGTATGAATCAAACTCAATTAGAATGCCGACAAGGTTTTCCACACACTATTTTTATTACCCCATATCCACGTATGTGGTTACAGACAAATAATACATAAAAGTGAAATCGCTCACAGAAACTTTGAACTTCTCCGTCTTCCCTGCACTCGAGTCGATGGCATTATCTCACCGGAGACGGATTACGTGAGCTCTGCTGTCTTCACTTTCACTGGTAGTTGCTCCTGAATGCTGATCATCATTTGCATGAAGTTAAACTTTTATCAAGTTGTGTCGCTCACCACGCCCATATCATGTCGCCAACGGTCTCTGTTGCTCATGTCGCTGGAAGTCGCTGTGCTCTCATTGAAAATGAACGAGATCGTGCCACTTTGTTGCTCTGTGTCGCTGGTGGAGTGAACGGGGCTTTTGTCAGGCTATGGAGGTGATGGACTTGATACAAACTACAGTATATTTCACATTTCACATCATACTATGTGACAGTAAAAGAATGGAAGTGAATCAATTGATGTAAAAAAAAAAAGAAGCATAAATCGCATTAATGCACATACTTGAACTTTAAGTGAGAAAGAGAGAAAAAAATATTTACACATTTATTGCTGCTTTCAAGTGCACTTAAGAAGTTCCTATGTCTGAGTTGGGCATTCATTATTATGACACATTCAAAAAAACAGAAGAAGCAAACTAAAAGAAATATACAATGAATAAAGGATAAACAAAACAACAAAAGCTATTTTTTTATTTTGTGCCAGTGAAAAAGCATATGTGAATACATCTGCATCACTTTTACATGACCTATATGCTTTACTGTTAATAATGCATGGTATCTAGAAAAATTTTAACATGAATTTGTATAAAACAGTGAAGGAAGAGTCATTAGCTTTATATTACTGTATATGTTGTCATAAATAACAAATTAATATTATTGAAGCACTTAGACTTAAATAAGTTTGCTAAATAATTGCTTTGCATTATCTTTCATGTGGACACGCCCCTTCCAACGTCACAAGTCGGCAACTTGGGTATCATGCAAAAGAGTTTGAGTTACCCACTCATACTTTGCTTGGTCATTCATGTGCTCAGAACTTGTAATTACGTTATTTTCGACTCTAATTGAAGGCTGCATATGATTTCCGAACTTGCAAAAGCACTTCACAGACTTGAGGCCAGCATAACTTGAGCAAAACTGTCTTTTAAAGACAAGTTGTTCTTTGTGCTGCAAATTAAATATTGCAATTTTTAATACTGTCATCACTGAAAGAATCACAGTTGAACTTCACGGGTGTTTGGATGCAGCCCCAGGGTGATCAGAATCAGAATGAGCTTTATTGCCAAACATACAAGGAATCTGTCTTGGTGACAGAAGCTTCAGTGCACAAACAATACAACAATAAGACAGAGATAATAATAAAAAAATTGAATAAAAATAAAATCATGCCTTGAGCTCAACCTACACTATACAAAAAAGGAAAACAACTTGACTGTATCTTGCAGCTGAAAGGCCTGAGCGAATCACAGCACAGAAGTCTCACCCATCTCTCTCCTGAGTTACAAAACACCAAATCAAAACCGCTTGCACTAACCGCAGCTGGATATAAATACACTACCTTTGGTAACCCAAAGCGATGAGAATTAGTCTCCTCCACACTCTGATCCTGTCTCTCTCTCTGTATCTCTCTGTATCTCTTGCATATACTGTAGGGAAATGATAGAACTTCACATTATCACCTATAAAGGCATGCCAAAGAAACTACAATGCATTCCTCACTCAATGGTAGTTGCCACAGCAACAATACAATGGACCTTATAAAGCTAATAAAAAGTGAGGAGGAGGAGGAAGATGAAAAAAGGGAGATGTGGCTAACAAAAGCATGAAAATGTGAAATCTATTCCTGGAGTCGCAGAGAGAGGACTTCAATGCCTTTACTGTGATTTCGACACTGATCCGCGGCTTCAATCAAAACAGAGCAAAGAATTCATGTTTTTGGCCTCTCAGAGGAGACGCTAACATGTGATTTCAGTGACAGCGATTTCTTTTCTTTTTTTCACTTTGTGCGCCAGCAGAATTAAATAAAGGTGCTATCAAAGGGATGCACTGTAAGATATTATTCTGATCTGGTTCAGGCGAGAAGGCAAAATAATAGCAAAGCGCTCAAGACTGAGTCAAAGAACTCACTGGAACCTTCTACCTAGTCACACGTAGCAGGATTTTTGACGAAATGAAAAAAGGTCAAATGGTGTGGTCCACATTTCAGCTTATTCTGGCCATGAATCTTCAACTTATACAGGAAAAGACCATTTGTCTGACATGTAAAGTGTCCAACCACAGTACATTTTGGGGGCAGTTTTATCTGAAACAGATAATTCAGATAAACAGATAATACCATAACTGACCAGATAAATTAAAATAATGGTGCAGCAGTCTTTGCGAACGGTTGTACAGAAAACACTGCAAAAAAAGTGGAAAATGTGTGTAGTCTTTGTGATCAGAATTTCTGTCAGTCCAAAAGTGATGATTATTGATTATTTCACAAACATAATTCAAAAAACAAAGCGGAGCATACAATTCTGCTTGTGGATAACTAGTTAACTTACTACTTAGCGCTTCAAACAAAAGATTTGCTGCCACTAACCTGGTAAACTTTGGCGAATCCAGTGATTATTTCATGCACAAAAGCGCCTTGTAACATAACTTTTCTACCATAAAACAACACGAAACGCCACGATGCAAAGTCCTGCTACAGTGCGACACACAGGACACGTGTATTAATGCAAACCGTCAGGGAGCCACCATCAAAGAGGAGAGGACACCTCCATTTCAAAAGCCCCCTGTCTGACTGAAGAATGACTGAGATGAAAAGGTCCTTTGCACAGAAAAGGTCTGGCAAAGGGAGATATAAACTCCCCTGTAGTGGCTGTGAGGTTTTTCCGTATGCTACAGCACTATTTCTTTCTCTATCCATCACCTTTATCCACCCTTAAGAGATCGGTTATCTTGTACAGAGGGAATGGCGTGTATTGTCGCCAAAGAGAGTTGTTTAATGAACAGGCCAATTGAGGCTTCAGTTAAAGGGCTGCCAGATGCTCCTGACAGACCTCCACAGGTGAAGAGGATTTCAGGAGCGACATAGATGAAAGTAATGGCACCCATTTGGATCTATAAATGTGACTGAGTTTAACAAAGGATAGAAAAGTTTGACAGCTTAGCCCGACAGTATTAAGTAAAGAAGGTAGTAAAAAAAATAAAAAGTACTCAACAACAGTAGACAGTACATTGTTTATCATCTGTTTCCATAAAAGTGACAAAATGGTGACTCTTATAATAAGACCACTAGTGTTGCTTACTAAGGCAAGCACTCTCGCAATCACATAGCAATATGCTAAAACCAACACCTTAGCAACTACATCGCAACACACTAGCAACCATGTAGAACACCCTCACAATCACATAGCAACATGATAAAACCCACATTGCTACATGACAAAAAACACCTAAACAACCACACAGCAAACTCAAAACACCCATGCAATCACAAAGCAACATGCTAAAAACCATTCAGAACACAAAACTAACCACATACAATAGCAACACCCTAGTAACCACCCAGAACACCCTTGCAACCACATAGCAACATGCTAAAAATGACTTAGAAGACCTTAGCAACCACATAGCAACACCCTATAGCAACTAGGGGGACTCTCCTCAATCACCACCAGTGTGCAGCATCCACCTGGATGATCTGATGGCAGCCATAGTGCACCAGTACACACACCACACATGAGTTTTGGAGGAGAGGAGAGAGTAGAGTGATATAGACAATTTATGGATGGGGATTATTAGGAGGCCATGATTGATACGGGCCAGTGGGGGGAATTGGCCAAGACACCAGGGTTACACCTCTAATATTTACGAGAAGTGCTCAGGGATTTTTAATCAGGTCCAGAGAGTCAGGACCTCGGTTTAACGTCTTATCCGAAGGACAGGGGCGTTAGGACCCACACAGACCAGAGAATGAGCAGAATGAATATAAATTTTTTTCCAGCAGCAATGGAAAAATATTCTCCATTGATTGCAGCTTTGTTCTTCTGGCAAAAGGTAGTGTTTATTAAAAGTGAAGATTGATTAAAAAAAATTGGATTTCCCAGGTCGTTGTTTTAAACAGTCTTTGATTTAATCTGCTGGGAGCCGTTCACACCGAACCCACACTAGTCCACACTATTTTTCAATTGTTTTCCTGTGCAAACATGCTCTAGTTGGATCTCTTTGACCCCTGTGCTACATCTTGCTGCTTTTCTCAGCCACATTTTTAGACAGCTTGTCAAGTTTAATTCGACAGTTAAAAATGCATATCGAGACACCTGAGTTCGGTGTGAACGGCAACTAAGAATGATTTTTTAAAATTTTTTATTCATGTCAAAAATCAAAGATGGTGCTACTGTGAAGGTCTTTGAGACACAAACACAGCCGTTCATATTTAAAATTCCATTTTTGGATAGTAAAATGTGATTGGAATTTTAAGTGCACAATAATCGTGGTTATCTTAAATACAGAAAACCTTCGCAATCACATGGCAATATCCAAAAAACCCACTCAGTACCCCTTAGCAACCACATAGTAACACCCTTGCAACCACCCTGAACACCCTCACAATCACATAGCAACATGCTTAAAATTACTTAGAACCAGAGACAGAATAGCAGAGATGGACAACTGATATTGAAATTAATAGGAGCAACTGGAACACCCAACAGCCAACGGATGAAGAAAAGGAAGTTCTGACAGATGTAGAAAAGGAAGATCCGCCATCCAGGTAAAATAGCCAATCACCTTATAGATACAGACATTGCCTGTCAATCAACTCGAGAACGCACAAGAAAAAATAGCTGAACCAGCCTGAAAAATTTAGAATTTTAGTGTGATCTGAGCTAAAGAAGAACAATTTATGATACCCTAGTCAGATTATGCTGCTGATTTTAAATAATTTATGTTCTTTGATTGTAATCTTGACCAACCATTTAGAGATTTCGGTCTTTCCCTATTTAAGCAGACAGAACCTGTTGTTTTACGCCGCTTGTTTAAATTGAAAAATAGCTAGACATCCTGCCTGAGAACATTCTAAATATGGCTGCCATTTTCCCAGAAGAATGTAAATATCTAGTTTGTCAGTCTCAGTTTTACAGTCTCTTTCTCCCCCCTACATCCCTCTTTTCTCAGAACGCATGCGTCAGGGGACCAAGGTGCCAGACAAGCATGTGTGCAGCATAAGTGACAGAAAAATGCAGATCATTACATCAGCAGCATAACCATGACTCCCTCACCTCAGCACCAGGAATGACATCGCCATGGTAACAGCATCAACTGCCCACTCCGCCAGCAGTGCTGTAGGCGGACGCTGAGGGAATGACAGGCAGGAAGTGGCGGCCCTGGCAACAACCCCGGCTTTTCCGAAACTCTGACGTCTGCTGAGTTGGTATGTTAGCAAAAGGCCTTGTTTAGAACCTCCTAGTGTTGCCCTCTGAATACATAATTTTTACCAGCAATTCAGACTTGGTACATTCCCACCCATAACTGAGAGTTGCACAGCTCACTCCTGGTTTCCTGGTGCGTTTATTCGTGCTGAGTAGTTGAACGGCACTTTAAAACGCTGTTGATGCCATTTAAATATGGTTGGATGGGCAAATTAGTCACACTTTTACAGCAGAGCAGCAGAAAGCAGCGGGAATCACTTTAGTGTTGGCACAAGCACTCTGAGCCAGTCAAGAGGGAGGTCTCCTGCTGGTATCAGCATGTCTGTTTGGGAGACATCGGGGAGGGGGTGATACCACTGACTGATATGCCCATGGAGGAACCATCTATGTGAAGAGACATTATAAATCCCAAAGCGATCCCTTTTTATTAAGAGATACTCAGCTGATCTCTCAACTTTGGGAACCCTTATGAATATTCAGTCTCAGCATTTCTAAAATTGTCATGACCCAGTCTGAAAATAATATAGCTACCCATTTGGGGGAGAAAAAAGTTATACATGAGATCTCTTTAATATCTCAAATATTTCCAAAGCAATGAGATTAAACTGAGAGCAAATGGACACTTTACTTAAGTGTCCTCCTTCTCAGATTTTTTCACCTGAGAAAAATACCTAAGTAATCTCACATGTTCTCGGATTTGCTAAGGAGATGGTAGGCAGAAATTTAGCCCATGGCAACATTCACTTTAATTGTAATGAAAGTGAATGGTGGCTGATGCTGACATTTTGATCAGAATATTGTTTTAGAACCAAGAAGGATGTTGATTTAGGAACATAAATTTAGTAGGATTTAGTTACATACTGTACAGTTGTGCTCAAAAGTTTGCATACCCTAGAATTGGTAATATTTTGGGATTCATATTCAACTGTAGGTTATAACAGAATGGCACAATCATAAAACAAAACATGGCAACAAAGAAAAAAATGAAATGACCCCTGTTCAAAAGTCTGCATACCCTTAGTTCTTAATACTGTGTTTTGCTCCCTTTACCATCAATGACAGCGTGCAGTCTTTTGTAATAGTTGTCTAAGAGGCCCCAAATTCTTGCAGGTGGTATAGCTGCCCATTCGTCTTGGCAAAATGCCTCCAGGTCATGCAAAGTCTTTGGTCGTCTTGCATGAACCACACGTTTGAGATCTCCCCAGAGTGGTTTGATGATATTAAGGTCAGGAGACTGTGATGGCCACTCCAGAACCTTCACCTTTTTCTGCTGTAACCACTGGAGGGTCAACTTGGCCTTGTGCTTAGGGTCATTGTCGTGCTGGAAAGTCCAAGAGCGTCCCATGCGCAGCTTTCGTGCAGAAGGATGCAAATTGTCTGCCAGTATTTTCTGATAACATGCTGCATTCATCTTGCCATCAATTTTCACATGCCTTTAGAGCTCACACACCCCCAAAACATCAGTAAGCCACCACCATGCTTCACAGTGGGGATGGTATTCTTTTCACTATAGGCCTTGTTGACCCCTCTCCAAACATAGCGCTTATGGTTGTGACCATAAAACTCTATTTTGGTCTCATCACTCCAAATTACAGTGTGCCAGAAGATGTGAGGCATGTCAAGGTGTTGTTTTTTGTGGCATTGGCGCAGTAAAGGCTTCTTTCTGGCAACTTGACCATGCAGCTAATATTTGTTCAAGTATCGGCGTATTGTGCTCCTTGAAACAACCACACCGTCTTTTTCCAGAGCAGCCTGTATTTCTCCTGAGATCGTTTGAGATCTCCCCAGAGTGGCTCAATGATATTACGGTCAGGAGACTGTGATGGCCACTCCAGAACCTTCACCTTTTTCTGCTGTAACCACTGGAGGGTCAACTTGGCCTTGTGCTTAGGGTCATTGTCATGCTGGAAAGTCCAAGAGTGTCCCATGCACAGCTTTCATGCTGAAGAATGCAAATTGTCTGCCAGTATTTTCTGATAACATGCTGCATTCATCTTGCCATCAGTTTTCACAAGATTCCCGTGCCTTTGGCATTGGCGCAGTAAAGGCTTCTTTCTGGCAACTCGACCATGCAGCTGTTCAAGTATTGTCGTATTGTGCTCCTTGAAACAACCACACCGTCTTTTTCCAGAGCAGCCTGTATTTCTCCTGAGGTTACCTGTGGGTTTTTCTTTGTATCCCGAACAATTCTTCTGGTAGTTGTGGATGAAATCTTTCTTGGTCTACCTGACCTTGGCTTGGTATCAAGAGATCCCCAAATTTTCCACTTCTTAATATGTGATTGAACAGTACTGACTGGTATTTTCAAGGCTTTGGATATCTTTTTATATCCTTTTCCATCTTTATAAAGTTCTATTACCTTGTTACGCAGGTCTTTTGACAGTTCTTTTCTACTCCCCATGGCTCAGTATCTAGCCTGCTCAGTGCATCCACGTGAGACCTAACAAACTCATTGACTATTTATACACAGACACTAATTGCAATTTAAAAAGCCACAGGTGTGGGAAATTAACCTTTAATTGCCATTTAAACCTGTGTGTGTCACCTTGTGTGTCTGTAACAAGGCCAAACATTCAAGGGTATGTAAACTTTTGATCAGGGCCATTTGGGTGATTTCTGTTATCATTATGATTTAAAAAGGAGCCAAACAACTATGTGATAATAAATGGCTTCATATGATCACTATCCTTAAATAAAAGACAGTTTTTTTTTTTTTTTTTTGCATGATCAGTCATATTTTCAAAATCAATGCCAAAATTTCATAATTTCTGCCAGGGTATGCAAACTTTTCAGCACAACTGTATATCCTCCAGACCAACCGGATTAAAGAAACCACCAAAGAAAGAAAGGAGTATTGTACCGGTGAGACCGCAGTCTTCTGCAGATCCTGTCGAGCAGTTGGCCGGGCTGATGGGAGGACTGGCGGGTGTGCTGGTGCTGAAGCTAGCGTAGCCGAGAGAGGAGCTGACCTCAGAAGGCTCACCGCTGTGGTTTTGCACGGGTTTCTGGACGTCCTGTGAGGAGGACAGCGAGGTCCGTTGCTTGGGCTATGAGAGAGGAGAAAGTTCACTTTAAACTTAGTCCATTAAAAAGGAAACTTGATATATTAGCTTGGACAATACGGTCTCTTGCAAAAGACCCTTGACTAATTCTATCTGAATTGTAAATTCTAAATCTGAGGAACTAATGATGTGCAACAAATGCAATTACTGCCTGCTACAGCCAAATAAGAAAGAGTGTATCAAATTGCTGGACTGTGAAAAAGGGCTGAAATGCATAAATGTTTAAGTTGAAAATGAAACTACAGATAATTAGAGCTGGAGACTGTATGATCTTTTTTCACTGAGGAAATCGTTGTTTATGTTCACCAGAATCTTATCAAAGTTTCTGCATAATGGAAAAGGGCTCTGGTTAGCAGGGTGTGTTAGGCTGTTTTAAGCAGGGTCAGGGTCTAACAATGAGCAATGATAATAGTGCTTGCTCTAAAAAAAACACCATGACAATGATTTATGCAAGGACATCCATCCAGTACATTCAAGTGCACAATGCAACAGAGTTTGTCTGCAGGAGAGAAGAAAGTTTTGAAAAAGCCAGTTAAGTAGGAGCTGGAATTGATGTGCGATACATATTGCTCAGTAAGAGGAAGAGACAGTGCGAGACATGGAGAGAAATCAACAAAAAGATGACTATGTGCAGAGTCAAGCAGTTGTGTAACTGCAGGAAGCCTTATATAAGCATCATCTTCACTTCCTGTTGCATCACAGGTGTCAAAGATGCCAAATTAATTCATTTGAGTGATAACATTTTCTCTGATTTAAGTGTGTGTGTGCTTTAGAGTGACACAGTTTCACACACAGACCCATACACGCATGCACTTGGCAGAAATCTGGCTGAGAAAAAAAAAAATTAGAAAGGAGAAAATTACAGCCAGAAAGAGAGAGAGAGAGAGAGAGAGAGAGAGAGAGAGAGAGAGAGAGAGAGAGAGAGAAAGAGAAATTGAAGAGATGGCTTTGAGAAAGAGCAAAAGAGATCCAAGTAAAAACATCTTTTAAGATTGAGAATGAGAGCAAGTATAATTGCTCTACAAACATCATTTTCTTACTCAGTATTTTTGTCTTTGTTTTCCAGTACAAATATCTAAACATCAATGAAACACGATAAAATTGTTAAGAGGCAAAACTGCACATTTTCAGAGAATATATCTTGAATTCATTTTTATTTTATTTTTTTACCATTGGCAAACTGTCTTTCTTGTTTTAAGAACAAACCTCACTCAGTTTTAATATATTAATACTTAAAACAATAATAAACAATTTTCCAATGAGGTAAGAAAAAGAAGCTTCATTCAAAATCTATTTTTTTTTACCTTCACATTTATGTACTGGCATATTTTTTAATATATCTTGTTTTAAGGATGTTAAAATATTGATTAAGGAAATGACATTTCTTTATTTTTATTATATGAAAACTTTATATGTTACAGAATGTTTCAAGTCAGAAGCTCAGTCTCATCTCTCTGACTGTCTGGATAGTGCTGTCATTCTTCACTTCACTTCATGCTCAGCCCCACTCAAATACATTTTCCTTCTTCTGTCTACGATAAATAATACAATATGACTCTTGTGTACTCCTTTACCACCTTTCACTGTCTCTCTCTCTCTCTCTCTCTCTCTCTCTCTCACAACACATACACACACAAATACCACCTGTTCACACTAAACTACAATTTTTTCTCAAAAGATGCTTCTGTGCCTCACAGGCCTTGTCATGATACTGAACAATTTATACAAATGTTCTTGATCAGGGGATGCATGATTTTCTTTAAAACAAACTTTCCTAAATTAATAACTGACAATAATTAATAAAATTCCAGTTTAGAGATTACTGGATAATAATTTTTAAAAATAATTTTGTAGAGATTGTAATCACAAATAGCTGATGAAATATTTTAGGGCTGAACAAAACTAAAAATATGTACGCCAATGACGTCAATGTCAATGATGTGATGCTATTTTTTGACCAGATCTACAAAGTTATTAAAAAATGCTAAACAAAAAAATGCAATTCACACAAAACAATTACTTGAATAAAATTCTACTATGATGAACATGCTTTCAATTTCTACCTTCAAAGTCATTTTGATATTTTTTATTATTATTTTTTTCTGGTGGTTAAAGTGAAAATTTCTAAGTGGTGTAACTGCCTATGGACAGTAAAAAATAAATGAATTAATAGTTTCTTTAAAAGCTAAAATCACTGGAAAAAAATCTATATGTTATTACTACTCTTTAAAAAATAAGCAGTGAAAAATTTAAAAAATATTACTGAAATATAAAAAAAAATAAAAATAAAATGGTCCACCAAATCAAAGTTAGGTGGTATAACCAACATGCAGGTAGCCCAAAAAAAAAAAAAAAAAAAAAAAAAAAAACTCAGAAAACAGAGGACCCTCGTCACTGTTTTTTAAAAAATATCAGATATTTTGACATTTTTACGAAAAGGCACATTTTGTTCAGATCAAATAGAGTAAACCTAAGAAAACTTAATGATATTTGTGACTCAAACATTAATGATATTTGTTAAAAACAAAAAACAAACAAACCAAAAAATGGAAAAACATGTTTGAAAGCTTTCTTAAAATTAATGGTTAAGTTTATTACACATGTGCATTTAAGGAACAAGGACAGTATTTTGATTCATTTTAATTGATGGTTATGCCACTTAACATTTTTAAAGTCATTAAATTATTTTGGGTAAAAAAAAGTTAAGTTGAGCCACTTTTTTTTGTCAACAATGATACATATTCAGTCACATGGGGTAACATGGGGTAACCTCCTCGTGGTCGCTATAATGTGGTTTGCTCTCGGTGGGGCACGTGGTGAGTTGTGCGTGGATGCTTTGGTGGATGGTGTGAAGCCTCCACACGCGCTATGTCTCTGTGGTGACGCGCTCAACAAGCCACGTGATAAGATGTGTGGGTTGGTGGTCTCAGACGCGGAGGCAACTGGGATTCGTACTCCGCCACCCGGACTGAGGCGAATCACTACGTGACCACGAGGATTTAAAAGCACATTGGGAATTGGACATTCCAAATTGGGAGGGAAAAAAATAAAATAAATAAAATAAAATCACAATGTTAAAATTCTTGAATATTTCCATGCTTTCCATGACCACTGGAACCCTTCTTATTAGAGTTACTACGAGTAAAATGAGACACAGTACTTCTTGTTTATTATACAAGGGCATATACTGTAATTGTGTGTGTGCATTTGACTGTATGCACATCTGCTCCAGTTTTTTTTTTTTTTCCAAATAAGCACATTCAAGCAGCTTTAATTGTGTTGTTTAAAACATCTCATCTCAGAACAGTTGTTAATGAACCTGTTACTATAACACACACATCTACTGGCTCTCACCATGATGGGTGTCTAACTGCTAATGACTCTGTCATAGCAGTCTTTAGTTCAATTACAAAAAATACATGCCTGTTCATCTCAACACACCCACGGTCTCCTCTAATGATGCTCTACATCACTCTATCTCTGGGTCACACACATTGTGACTGATTCACCCCATGCACTCCTGCCCTAGGTGGAGATCAGAGGAGACAAATAGGATCCACACCTGGTAAAAGTGTGCACACGTGAATGTGTGTGTCTGCATGTTAACTACGCCCTCATTACAACGCCCATTATTCAGCAAGCAAGTGCAGAGTGAGAAATTGTATGCTAATTTATGGATGGTAATTATGATAATTATTCAGTGTGCTCTGGGATGGCGGGGCAATAAATGCCACTAACGCGACTGCTTCGCCTCCCAGTGGGGCATTCAGCACATTCAGGAAGGCAATAGTGCGAATACATATGCAGCTCACATTCAGTTCAAATCTCATTCAGAAATGATTTTATAATGCTCATCTGCGTTAGGAATTACAATCACATTGACTGACAGTGAGTGTTGGCTAAATTCTCTGTAGAAGGATCCGAGGGTGAAATGAAAATGAAACCTGTCAAGAACATGTCTGGGTCATAGTTCACCAAAAAAATCAACAGAAAAACATTCATTTTGGATAAAGCCTATTTTACGACCATTATAGGAATGTTCCAGGTTCAAAACAAGTTAAACTCAATTGACACCATACCAAAACAAGTGACTCATCCCTCGTTTATTAAAAAAAAAAAAAAAAGAGCAAAACTCATGATAACAGACAGTAAAGCACTTAAAATGGAAGTGAACAGGGCCAATCTGTAATCAATAAAATACTCACTGTTTCAAAATTAAAGCCAGAATACATAAACATTAAACGTGTTGACATGATTTTAGTCTGATAAAATCTCCATTCTACATGATTTTGGTGTGATAAAATGGCTTATAGGGTTTGGCAATGAAATAGTAATATTGGATATAACTTTACACAGATAAGGTTAGGTAGCAATTTTATTACACTAAATTCATTAATTTTTTTTTTTTTTTTTTTTTTTTTTTTATAAACAAGGGACGAGTCAAAATTATGTTTTGTTGTAATAAATATTACGCCACAAATGCTGTCTATTGAGCTTAACATATATTGAACCCGGAACATTCCTTAAAGAAATTTGCATTGTGATTTTCATTAAAATTAAGCACCCCACCTTATTCTGAATTATGTAATGTAAAATTTTTATTTTTCTTACCCAGGGAATCCACATACTGATAAGATGTATAACTTGAATTAACTTTAATCTTAACTAATTAAAAACTGAATTTCACTTTGAATAACTGTCTACTAAAAAAACTGTTAAGTATTTAAACATCATGGTTGTGTTTGTGGTACCGAATTTTATTTATTCTGATTTTAAAGGGATAGTTCACCCAAAAATTAAAATTCTCTCATCATTTACTCACCCTCATGCCATCCCAGATGTGTTTGACTTTTTTTCTTCTGCTGAACACAAATGTAGATTTTTAGAAGAATATCTTAGCTTTGTTGGTCCTCACAGTGCAAGTGAATGGTGACCAGAACTTTGAATCTCCAAAAAGGACATAAAAGGCAGCATAAAAGTAATCCACATAACTCCAGTGGTTTAATCCATGTCTTCTGAAGCTAAGTGTGTGTGAGAAACAGATCAATCTTTAAGTGCTTTTTTTACTATAAATCTCCAACTTTGACCAGCCCCGACCAGTAGGTGGCAATATGTACCACCTATTTTATTGCCAAAAAAACAGAAGAAGAAGAATGTGGAAGTGAAAGTGGAGATTTATAGTAAAAAAGTACTTAAATATTCATCTGTATTTAACCACTTAAGTCTTATGGATTACTTTTATGCTGATTTTATGTGATTTTTGGAGATTCAAAGTTCTGGTCACCATTCACACATTGCATTGTATGGACAAATATAGCTGAGATATTCGTCTGAAAATCTTTGTTTGTGTTCTGCAGAAAAAAGACATCTGGGATGGCATGAGAGTGAGTAAATAACGAGAGAATTTTCAGTTTTGGGTGAACTATTCTTTTATTATGATTATGAGAAAGAGCTTTATTCGCATTATGGTAATGAGAATTGTGGGGGAATTTTTTTTTATTGTCATGAAAATAATGTCACAATGCAAAAAATCTTAATTGTCCTAAAAAAAGGACTAAAATGAACTAAATATAATTTAGCTTATTTTTTTGTTAATATAATAATCCAAATGCATATTCCCCCCTTAATATTCTCACCTTCAGTATGCAAAGTTACAAAATAAAGACACTCTCTTCATCAGATTTTATAAGCTCTGTAACATGATGCTAAAGCAGAAGAGAAGCTTTTATCATTAAAATGTCATCATACACTGTCAAGAGGAACCAGTCTTTAGGTTTTCTGAAATCTACATTCTCCTATTGTACACTCTGAGCCACAGAGGGCAAAGATGTGAATTTGAAACTGTACCATGATTCACATGAAAATGTAGCATGTTTTCAAGGCTAGTCATAATGCTGAGTGCCATAAACAGTGAGCAGTTCTGACAGTTTATTCATCCAGATAAAGATAAAGATGGAGGTGTTGAACAACCTTGATGTGTAGAGCAACATTTCTATCAACATTCTTGATATGTTTCTTTCTTGACATTGCTCTCTTTATCTCACACTCACACACGCATACACATACGCGCACACACACTTTCACTCACTTCAACACAACTGCCGTCTCCATGACAACGGAGGCAAAGCTGCAAGAACACGGAGCACTGCAATAACAACAACATTACCAAATATAGAGTTCCTGTTGCTAAAAAAAGCAGAGAGTAATGGACTCAGCAAAGGAGGAGGGGCTGCCGCTAATTACAGAATGAGATGCCTTAAAGTAGCAATCAAACAGACTGCAGGGTGTTACAACACCTTATGACACGATGCTTAGGAGAAATAGTCAGGAAATTAAATAAGGGAGTGTGACAAGGAGGAGGGCGGCCAATTGGGCTAATCAGCCGAGTAGAGGGATAAGGCCGAGCTGGATGAGGCAGTTCGGGAGAGAGAGAGCCACACGCTGCCGTGTGTGTGTTTTGTGACTTTTTAAGTTTTCATTAAATATTACTTTGACTGTTCAGCCAGTTCCTGCCTCCTCCTTGCCCATCCTTTATACTGTTACATTGGTGCCGAAGCCCAGGAGGGAGGAGGGATGTGCTGTCGTGGAGTCCTCACCACTGCCGTCCACCCAAAAGAGCAGCCGCGGCCATCCGCCGGGGGACGGAGGAGTCGCTACGGGCCGCCAGAACGCGGAGGAACGTCCGCTGTCCGCAATGGGAGGAGGGGCTCGCTGCCGGCCGCCTGGAGCAGTGGAGCCACTGCCAGGGACGGAGGGGTTCGCTGCCAGCCGCCAGAACGCGGAGGGGCGTTCCATCCACCAGGGGTCGGAGGACTCGCTGCTGTCCGCCGTGGGAGGTCTGGCTGTCGTCCGCCAGAGGGTGGAAGAGTGGTCGAGGACCAGGCGACGGCGTGTCTGGGAACCGGCAAGCAATTTTTTTTCTCTTTTGCCTCTCTCTCCCACTGTCGCCCCGCCTTGCCCTTTCCCTCTCCTCTTTTCCCTCCCTGGTCTCCAAGGGCGGGGAAAGCCGGAAGGGCAAGGCCCCCCCCCTCAGAAAAGGGGGGGGGGGGATATACATCATGCCGGGGGTTCCCCGGCCTGAGGCAAAGGAGGGAGGAGTGTGACGAGGGCGGGGCCGGGCCATGAGTGCGAATGGCCGGCCCCCAATTGGGCTAATCAGCCGAGGAGAGGGATAAGAGAGAGAGAGCCACACTGTACGCTGCTGCTGTGTGTGTTTTGTGTCTTTTGGTTTCATTAAATATTACTTTGACGGTTCCCGCCTCCTCCTTGCCCATCCTTTATTCTGTTACAGGGAGTAAAAGTGTGGAAAGAAAAAACTTAGACAGGTAAATAGAGTGAATACAGGTAAAAGATGTCAGGATCCAGATGTCTGCATCAGTGCTAACCCATAAATGTTTAAGCTGAATTTCCTTAATGTACCTATATTCACCCTATTCAAATAAAAGAAGGAAACGAGAAAGCTCTCTATTACGTAGTTTGAATTTGCTGCATGCTGTGTTTTCCCACATCAAACATGAGGCACTATGATATTAGCATGATTAGTGTGACAACTTTAAACTCGAGGGGCTGCGGCCATGAAATATGCAACATGCATCATTTAGTTTGTTACTGCTTCATCAGTTGGGCTACATTTTGACTGCCAAAGGGATTTACAACATCTAGCAGGGTACAAGAAATTATCTTTTATTCCTGAGCTGACATTAAAAAGAGAATGCAGAATAATATTGTGACCACAGGGCTTCAAGAGCCAATGGGAAGATTTCAACAAAAGACACACAGTACAAGGTCACTGATGAGTGTGTGTGGGCTACACTTGGTTTTAGTTCACTCACACATACACAGCCGATCACACTGCCAATTAAACACTTCTTAATTTGATCCCTCTCTTTCTCACAAGTACACACCCACACACACTCAATAGGTCAATAAAAAGCAGAGAAGGATGCTTCATGATGTCATTCTGGTAGCAGCTAACAGGTCATGTTTCCTGCACCTCTCATGCACCACAGGCAAATGTGTTACTTTTTGGATTTAAATTTCACAACTGTTATGAGTGATAACTAGCAGGTTGGTGGCTTTGTACTTTGTGAATTTAGTCCAAAGGCTGCACTCCACATCAAGAGGCATTTGGCAGCTTTGAGTGAACAACCTATACTACAGAATATCTCTTTCTCTCATCACCGGCTGATATTTTGCCTTCTGAAAGACTGATAAAGATCTAATAAAGACTGATAAAAGTCTTCCCACAGATTTTGGTTTTTGCAGTAATTTCTGTAATTAAAATAGACAAAAGCTGTGTAGATGCTCAGTACAGGAAACTGACAGTCGTAAGTCTTTGAAAATTACGCAGCAACATACTATTTCAATTAGAGCCAGAAATTTCAACTCTTTTAGCTTAAGGGCTTGATGCTACATAACTGTCTGAGCATAATTTCTCTGCAACTAAATATACTGTATATCCATATACATTACAGTACCATTTAAAAGTTTGGACACATCTACTCATTCTTTATTATAACTTATTTTTCCCATGAGTCGAAAGTGTTATAAAAGCACCACAAAATTACATGTTTGCAAGAAAGATTTGTGCATTTTTTATCTCACGTTTGCTTTTTCTGACCCTGTCGGTTAGGTTTAGGTTTGAGGTTTAGGGTAGGGAGGGTTTTGTTGATTTAAAACTAACTTTTAGCGCCACAGAGTGGACATTTCACTTCGAAACTGCCGTGATATACGTGTAAGGAACCGCGTAATATAATTTTGCCAAAATTTCGCCATGGACACATATTTTTCAAGAGATCAGGCTTGGTTTTGTTATATCCATCAGCCAAGAGAAACACACAAGGAGGGTTTTGTTATCAAACACTTTCCAGCATCCTGCACAGTCAGAAAGGGCAAGGAGCTTATCAGAGCCACTTACAACTAAATTAATCACAGTTGGGTTTAAAAACAGATAAACCCTGTGCCACACACACAAACATCTACAGATATGTGCATGCAGACCAGAAAGGTAAAGAAAATGGATTTCTTGTAGTCATTAACACCACACCTATTAGGAAAGACTCAACACGTTATTTTTCTGTTTGCTTGATCTGGATATCAGAGATATTAGCACAGATATTTAAAGCCGTTTAACCAAATAGCACTAAATTTGCAACAGAAATAACAGAACAGGTCTGAACCAGATATTTCAGGTTTTTATTTTGTTAGTATTACACAAGAAACCTGAGAGAGAAAGAGAGAGAATTAAAGGAAACAGAGCACATGGTGACTAAGGTCAAGCAATCTTTGACTCAGCTGTGGTTGTGTGTGTGCATGTGTGTGTTAGTGTGTGTTTGTCTGTCTGTGTGTGTGTGTGTGTGTGTGTGTGTGTGTGTGTACACAGCTAAGAATGCATGGAGAGGATTTTCTGTTGCTTCTATAGCTCACGAGTCCCCACTGTCCACACACATGCACGCAAAAGAACACATTTGCCTGTGTCTTTCTAGTTTACCACAAAGGTTAATTACATTTTTAACAAATTTAATTATACATTGTCCTCTGCCAGGCTGATGCAAATCAAGAATCAAATCTTGACCGGACAGCCTTGTTAAACAGACATTAAATCAGGCAAAAACACATTTTGCAGGTTTACAACAATGTCTCTATTCCAAAACTCAAAGCAATGCATTCTGGCATTATATTCTAGGAATGCCCACAAAGGATACATGTGAATTTGACATTAGGGTCGTTCACACCAAACACATTTTTCTGTCCGTCTGCGCAGTTTTGCAATTCTTTTTAAATTCATGTAAACATGAGCTACACGGACGTCCATTGTACTGTATCCAGCTGTTTTTTCAGCATTTTGAGGAGGAGCGTCACATTTTTAGACACCGTGCCAAGTTAACAAAGAACTACTTTTAAAAACGTGTCTTGAGACACCTGTGCTCTGTTCTATTCATTGTGCTGCATCCAGCTTTTTTAGCACAAGATCACATTCAGTCTGAACAGCCCCTTAGAAATTGGCAAAAAGAAGGTATATTTGAAAGCATCACAATTATGGTTTTAGAAATTAACTTATATCTGTAGAATAGAATCTTTTGCCAGGGCCAAAGGAATTTTTTTTAGCAATATCCAATGTGCTATGCTGCCATAGGAGTGGTGCCTTCTTAATTACATGGGCAGTTTCCCTAGAGCAGGGTTACACATCTTGCTCAATAATGACAGCTCAAAGATTATCCCTTGTTGGGTTTGAACCTTCAACCTTTCAGTTACCAGTCCAAGTCATTAACCACTATGCTACACCTCCCTGATATGTGCAGTAATTCATATGGGTGCACATGAATGGTCACTTCATCAATAGCGCCTTAAGTTGGGATTTAGATGTATTTAGATGGAATTTATCTCTCCCTGAGGAAATGAGAAGCACACCTGGATGGAGCTCATGATTATCACACGTGACTAGACTTCTCTGGGCTAGTACATCAGGCAATTTAGGATCTGGATTGGCCCATTAATGTGCTGGAACTCTCATCAGTTCTGATAGCAGCTCACTTCAGCAGTGATGAGCGCTCAGCCACGTCTGTGTGAGTGTACACCGTTAATGCAGACTGCTGTGTAAAAATTCACAGAGCTCACATCTCATGGACAATCAAATCTAATTTGGCACAAAGATGTGTTTGTATTAAGCTGTGAGTGGATGGGAAGTTTTAATAAATAAAGGATTTGAAAAAAGCTACGTTACGCAGATAAGCATTATCTTACAGCAACAAGAGATTGGAACATTTAGGAGGATATTTTATTTTTCGATTTACTATCATAAAAAGAACCAAAGATACTTTTGGACATGGTACTATGATAATACCATGGTTTTTGGAAATGTATCATAGGCATTTTTTGACTAATGAATTTCCATTACCTTTCTAGACATTTTGGATTATTGTATAAGGATTTATAAAAATCATTTTGATTTAGATTGATTTATTAACTAATCATTTAAATCAACTCCATTGAAAAGGCTGGACTCCAAAAAATTATTTGCTCACAAATAATGAATAATGAATAAGATTATTATGGCCTGTGAGTAAGATTTACTCAACAAAAAAAACTTTCTAGCCGATTAAATATACTATAGCAGATCATTAGTAGAAAAATGTATATCCAATATAGACATTTCCATGACTTTTTAGATTTTATTCATTTCCATGACTTTTCTAAACTTTGAAAACACAATTTTGCCTGATAAATTTCCAGGTTTTGCATGACCTTAACCACCTTGGTTTGGGAACATATAATGCAGTACAGTACATGCAGTACATATAAATCAAAGTACTATGGCATTACCATCTTATTCTATCACTTTACCATGATACCAGTACTTTTGAAAGGACTATAAAATAATGACAACTTCAAAGAGGATTAAACTCATAACCTGAAATGACCAATACGCATTAAAGAGTGAGAGAGTGAGATTCACCACCAGTTGAAGATGGACTGCACTTTGCGGCTCTAAAGCACAGATTGATGTTACAAATAAGGATATAAATCTTTATGAAAGCTCACAGCACACGTAGGATCTCTGACTGGGGCTTTGTGGAGTTGTGTAGAGTCCTGTTGTTGGAGACAGTGGGAGAGAATGTGCACAGTTGTGTCTCTTTCTAATCCTGTGGGTGCTCAGCATGCAGGCAGCACGGCCTGACAGAGGGCCAATGCAGATAAATGAGGGATTGTGGCAGACTGAAAAGAGGACAAAAATGACTCTGGTAGGATGTACCGAGCGCTCTGAAAGGGATGAAGAAAGAGCCCTTTCAGTCTCTTTTAACAGAGTTATAAGAAACCGACAGAGAGAAAGAGACGGAAAGAGATTATCAAGTGAGAGACTACATCATATGCAGTATACAAATATGCCACATTTAAAAATGTATGAATTTTATTGCATTAGATACAAAATATCAAACAGAGAGCAAACCATCTGCAAACTAATGATGCAGGAACTTTTCTCAGAACTTTTCTTAGCCATTTCTGCAATGACTTTTAACCTACTGATCTTAATTCCATTTTAATGGATGTAAGAAGAGGTGTTCTAGCAGAGTAAACAAAGGAGTAGTAATGCCGCTCTCCAAGGTCAGATGTTGAATATTCTAACTTGATATCTGCGACTTCTGATCATAAATGTGTTCCATTTTGTCTTAATTTTGAGAAGCATATTATTGTTTTTCATTTAAAATCTAACACCCCTTTTTGTAAAATGTTTTGCTTAAAAATGTGCTTGTGTAATGTTTCTTAAAAATAAATGCAACATATTTGTTATTTAATGCAAAGACATTCATACAAGTTTGCGACTTTTTAAGAGTGCAAATACCTTTTGGGCTCACTGTAGCTTGGTTTTACTACACTGTGACAGATTATAATCAAATAAAAACCATCAAGATGGAAGACAGAATGAAAATGAGGGCAGCAGAGGACAATCGTATATCAAAGCTTTAGCAGAAACCAGCCCGCCAGGCATGTGCATATTTAAAATAGCAGTATAATTAAGATGAAGAATGCTGTGTAGATGTAAGACAGTGCAGCTCTTTGTGTGTGTGTGTGTGTGTTTGTGTAACTCCCACACACAGATGTTATGATGGTTACAGCCAGACTCGTTTTTATCTTAAAGAGCACCATTAACCTTAAGTGTAGAACAACACAATAAACTGAACAACTGTGCACGTGTGTGTGTGTACCTGGGGGCGTATGACTCTCTCGATGTTTCTCAGGGCTGTATCAGGTGAAGGAGGCGAGCAGTCAGGAGTCAGACGTGTTGAGTCGTCGCCATAGTTACCTCGCTCCGCATCACTGACCGACACATGTGAGAAGTGGCCTTCAGAGGGACAAAAGAGAGAATGAAATTAAAAGTGCTGCATTCATACATTAAAAACAATGAGCTCGAGGTGATTGCCGAGATGGAATTGGTGTGATAAATGTATTTCCGCCATCAATTCGAAAGTGATCTGCATAAAGCCCTACTTACAGTCATGCAGCCATGGAGGGAAAGGGCTTACAGAAACTAAATCATGCAGAAATTCAATGAATGCACATCCAGCAATAGCTGGAAAAGACTATGAAGGAACCCTGTGTCTTCAATGCTAATGAAATGGCTGAATACGGAGCTTCTAATGCAGAGATTTTGTACCATTACCCATGACACACACTCCGAGAGACACACATAAGTGAACCACCTCATTTGGTGTGTTTATTAGTTTTTGCTGTCATATTTTCTAAATGCTATCTTTTCTGCATATTTTGGCTCAGTAGCTCCCTAGTTTTGTAAATAATTGTTTCTTATGAACTGCTTTTACATTACACTTTTTAAAGGAGCACACTTGGTTAGCTGTGGCCTACTAATGTACCCTAATTGCCCTGTAGATTACACCGTGTAACAAATGTTTTATTTTATTTTTTGGTTCCTGGGTAGTAAGTGTTATTTCCTAATTGCTTATGCCTCAAAAATATAGAAAATGGCTATTACTCCCCACAAAATTTGCTTTTGTGAACAGGACAGTGATATTTTGAAATTTACCTATTTTCCAGAACATTCCAGATAGATTCAGTACTGAGTAAACTTGGAGTAACTTCTAGAACTATCAAGAACTTTCCAGTAATATAAATAGTAGTATAAATACAGGGGCCTTAAGCCCACCAGTTCAGTTTAGTTCCAGCTGCCTAAGTGCATACATATCAAGACCTTGTTGGACGCCTTGAAGTATGATGGGTACGGCTGGGAGGTCATAGGAGACTTCAAAATGGTGGCATTCCTGATGGGTCTCCAAGGCGGTTTTACCAAGTTTCCCTGCTCTCTTTGCCTTTGGGACAGCAGGGACACCAAGGCGCAATACCACAGGCGGGACTGGCCACAGCGGACCGAATTCTCTGTGGGGAGGAACAACGTCAAGTGGGAGCCACTGGTGGACCCCCGGAAGGTGCTGATGCCACCATTGCACATCAAATTGGGCCTTATGAAACAATTTGTCAGAGCTCTAGATAAGGAGTTGACAGCATTCAAGTACCTTCAAGACTTCGTCCCTAAGCTGTCTGAGGCAAAGGTCAAAGCCGGTGTCTTCGTCAGACCACAGATAAAGAAGATCCTGGAGTGCAATGAATTCCCCAAGAAGCTCACTAGTAAGGAGAAAGCGGCTTGGAACAGCTTTGTTGCAGTGGTTCAGGGTTTCCTAGGCAATCACAAGGCCGAAAACTATGTGGAGCTGGTTGAGACTCTGGTGAAGAACTAAGGCACAATGGGCTGTAAGATGTCCCTCAGAGTCCATATCATTGATGCTCATCTTGATAAATTCAAGGAGAACATGGGAGCGTACACGGAGGAGCAAGGCGAGTGCTTCCATCAGGATATACTGGACTTTGAACACCGCTACCAAGGACAGTATAATGAGAACATGATGGGAGACTACATTTGGGGGCTGATTCGTGAAAGTGATTTACAGTATAATCTCGAAAAACTACTCACTTCTAAATCTTTTGTAGTCATTTTTGTATTACTTTAGTATAAATACATGTTAATTTGGATTCATATGTTGTTTTTTTCTGACACAAATGCGCCCGTCTTCTCATTGGAAATAGGTAAATTTCAAAATATCACTGTCCTGGTCACAAAAGCAAAGTTTGTGGGGAATAATAGCCATTTTCTATACTTTTGAGGCATAAGCAATTAGGAAATAACACTTACTACCCAGGAACAAAAATTGTGTTACATAGTGTTACCACTGCAAGTGCAGGTCTTCAATTATATCTCTAAATATTAATTTAAATAAGCTATTTTTAAGGTTTAAGTTGAGTGTAAATCAAATTAATGCAGCATAATTCCTTCTATATATAACCCAACCCAAAAATAGCACATGTACTGTATCCATTTACATACACACATGCTTGCTGTAGTGTAGGAGTAAGATTGTTTTAACGACTGAACAGATTTCCCCAGAGTGGGATCACTCTCTATGAACGAGGGATGAAACAGAGGGAAAGAGAGAGAGAAAGAGAGCAGAACAAGGTGAAGTGTGGGTTAAATCTCACTCTGCCACATTAGTGAGAAAATGCTATCCATCAATCACAGAAACACACACATACACACAGAGCTCATGGTGTATGAAAGCCATGCTGTTGAGAAAATGTAACTCCATCTCTTTAGGTGGATTCTCTGTTTCTCTGGCTCTGCATGAAGGAATGCGGGGAATAGTACAGCATGATTGCATTAGCTCTAAACAAGTGACTTCCAGTGAGTCAATAAGCCCTACGGCATCCATCTCAACAAAAGCAGAGACGAGTCCAAGCTGCATACATTTATTCAAAACCCCCTCATCTTGCTTTCCTTCTGTTTTTCAAATCTGTTTATTGCCAACTAAAAGACAGGAGTGACAAGATTTGCAGCAGCCAAATCACTGGAGACTTATCACAGTTTTCCCTATATTCTACAGGTAAAAGTAAACAAGCAGGTGATTAAGAAATACAACTTAAGGGTTTACTTTAGCTCAACTTTGCAGACAAAACTGTCCCCAGAATTTAGCTACACTGCAAAAAATCCTTTTCTTAATCAGTTATTTTTGTCTTGTTTAACGGCAGTAATATCTAGGCATCCTTTAAACAAGATAAATTTACTAGAAAAGCTAAATTGCATGAGACATGATTAAGATTATTTTCAGATAATAGGCTTATATGTTGAATTACATTTTATTTATTTATATGTGATATGCTTTTTCTTGTTTTAAGCACATACCTCACATTTTGTTAGCTTTAAGCTTTTAACAAGCAAAAACTGCCAATGGAGTTCTATTTTTTTTTTTATATCTTACACAACATTGCTTTTAAAAGAAAGATTTTATGTTTCTTAAGGATATTCCGATTTGTGGTAATACTTTACAATTTACACTTTACAAGGTTGTATTCGTTAGCATTATTTAAAGGGATAGTTCACCAAAAATTTACATTTTCTTATTTTCTCACCTTTCTTAGAACACAAACAAAGATTTTTATAAGAATATTTCAGATCTGTAGGTCATTTCAATGCAAGTGAATGGTGGCCAGAACTTTGAGCTTCAAAAAGCAGATAAAGGCAACATTAAAGTAATGAACTCCAGTAGTTTAATCAATGTCTTCTGTAGTGATCCAGTCAGTTCTGGGTGAGAAGAGGCCAAAATATAACTATTTTTTCACAATAAATATTGCCATTGCAGTCTCTAGGTAGGATCTTCATTTCAAGCTCGATTACACTGAAATCGAGATTAAAAGCATGATCGACAAGAAGACTGCTGTCAAGATTTATAGTGCAAAAAGGAGTTACATTTTGGTCTGTTCTCATCCAAAACCGAATGGCTATTTATTAACCCACTAGAGTCTTATGGATTACTTTAATGCTGACTTTATGTGCTTTTTGGAGCTTCAAAGTTCTGGCCACCATTCACTTGCATTGTATGGACCAACAGAACTGAGATATTCTTCTAAAAATCTTCATTTGTGTTCTGCAGAAGAAAGAGAGTCACACATCTGGGATGGCATAAGGGTGAGTAAATGATGAGAGAATTTTCATTTTTAGGTGAACTCTCCTTTTAACTACATTGGTTACCATGAACTAACATTTAAAAAAACTTTTTTTTTATCTTAATTTCAACATATACTACTACTTTTTTCAAATTAGAAGTTGTAACTGTTAACAAAAAACACTAACCAATAAAAAAAATAAAATAAAAAAAAAGTAAAAAAAAAACATGACAAAAATAAAACTTTGCAGTGTAAAAACCTCCCTTTGGGTACATCAAGGCACATCCTCAATTGGAAAAATCATTTATAAGTTAAATATATATTTTAAATTGTTTTTACATTTATTTAAAAAAAAAAACAAACAAAAAAAAAACATCTTTTTTAAAAAAGCACATCTTTTATTTTAGGGGAAGGGTTAGTGTTGACTGAGGGTTGGTCTGTTGTCAATATAATATAAAAACAATATACATCGATGGCATTTCCTCATTTTCTGTACATGTGTGTGTGTGTGTGTGTGTGTGTGTGTGTGTGTGTGTGTGTGTGTGTGTGTGTGTGTAGGATACAGAAAAAGAAAGACAAAAAAAAAAAAAAAAGAGAGGCATCCACTGCTAATTTTACTGAAATGGGTGTTGAGTAATCATAAATCATGCAAATAGATGTGCACAAACATACACACACACACACACACACACACACACACAACAGTAGTTTGTGTGTTTGTGGCTTTGTACACACACTAGACATGAAACAGCATGTTTCACAACAAACCACCACTGTAGCTCAGAGATAAGATGCTTTCTCTCCTGAATATATCAGAATTCACCTCATAACATTGATACAGAGGTCCGTTAACCAACCCAACATGTGTAAGCCGTATTACCCTTGGAACTGACATTAAGAGTAAGTAATTATATGAAAAAAATATTTATGTATTCTGTATTCAGATGGAGCAAACTAATGAATTACAGAAACACCAAGTCAGTCAGGTCCACATGGAGACACATTTCCGCTAACACACACACACACACACACACACACACACACACACACACACACACACACACATACACAGTTAGTGCGGCTATCCTTAGGAGGACTCTCAATAGACATAATGATTTTTATACTGTACGAACTATAGATTCTATCCCCTAACCCCACCCCTAAACCTAACCCTCACAAAAAAAGTTCTGCATTTTTACATTTTCAATAAAACATAATTTAGTATGTTTTTTAAGCGATTTGAATTATGGGGACACTAGAAATGTCCTCATAAACCACAATTATAGCATAATACCCGTGTAATTACCAGTTTGTAACCTAAAAAAAAATTCCTTGTAAACCACCCAAACCCGCACACACACACACACACACACACACACACACCATGCAGTGTCATGAATACTGAGGAGCTCCATTCCTCTGATATGCAATTTGTAACAGAATATTCATGAGCCACTAAACTGAGCTGTGTTAATAATTTAAACAAAATGGCAGACTTTATTGTAGCTTGCACACACATTTATGTTTGTACTTTCTTCCTCCAATGACGTCCTGCCAAAAGCAATGTTTGCGGGAGATCAAATCACTCCTTACTGAGGGGATCGAACATGTGTGCGTGTGAGAAAAACAGATAAAGTAGATCCTAACGTAGCTGGTGGGAAAGAGTATGACTCTGTCAAAACTGCTGGCAGCTGTTTCTGTGATAACAGCGGGTGGTTCTGTGACTGTGGCAGGAGCTCATTGGGACCTGACCCTGTTGGTAATGGGCAGGAAGCTGCGGATGAACTCCACTTACATTTTACTCTTTCTGCCATTAGCCATTAACCTCTCTCAGCCATGGTGCTGAGGGAGAAATGAGGCATGTATGAGCCAAGGGAACACTGAGACTCTGAGACTAAAGATGCTAAAAGATTAGCAGGGTCATTACTCTATGGATATCCAGATATATCTTACACAGTATTGGTGAAATAACTACTAAATTCAGTGATGCAGATCCATGTGATGCTGGTGAAATTGTGATGCTAATATTAAGTCCTAATTGACTGATTGATTGATTGATTGATTGACGAACAGACAGAGAGATGGATGCATGGATGGATGGCTGGACAGACGGATGGGTGGACAAATTGATGGATGGATAGACAGATGAACTGACATACTGTAAATGGATGAATGGACATGTGGACAAGTGGACAGACTGAAGAATGGATAGAATTGTGGATGGATGGATGGATGGATGGAATTGTAGATGGAAGGATTAATGGACAGACAGTTGGTTTAATAGACAGAATTATGGATTAAAATAATAAATGGATTGTCAAATAGACAGATGGATGGATCAAAGGATATATGGATTGATGGACAGATGGAAATATGGATGAATGAATGAATAAATGAACGAATAGATGGACAGATGGATGGATGAACGGACTGAATAATGGATGGATTAATAGACGGACAGATAGATGGACAGCCGATGGACGGAAAGATGAACAATCAGATGGACTAAAGATCAACAATCAGATGGGCGAACGGAATTAGGGATGAATGAATGAATGAATGGATGGATGGGTGAATGAATAAATGAATGAATGGACAGATGGACAGACAGACGGATTTATGGATGAATGGACAGACAGATGGATGGACCGACAAACACATGGATGGATAAGTGGATGGGTAGATTATTTTAGATTATTAGTTTAGGGGGAAAAAAAGGTAAACTCTAAAATCCCTATCACACTCAAAGACCTTTGCTCACTAGCACTTCCTCACTATCTCCTCGGGAGGCCAGTTTCTTCCCTGTGCATAATTGTGTCCCTAAAGGTCCATGAAGGGAGAGGTCAGGGAAGTCATGGAAAACAAGCCAGACTTCTGTGCTAAAATATACATTTTGCTGGGTCATAGGTTTGTCATGGTGCGCCATACAGTGGGGGAATGGACCTTTCGGTTACTGCACTTGGAAACTTTATTTTCTAGATTTTATATATTTGTTGAACTTCATTTATAATAAAAAACTGCAAAGCCTGTCAACCACGCCCACTGAGTCTGTCTTCATGCAACCCACCAAACTAGTCAATGTGAAATGTACAGCTGCAGGGAGGATTTAACACTAATAAGGAATAAGGTCTAATTTTTGTACAAATGCTTAAAAGAAGAACAGATAAAAAGGACAGATTTGCTTTAGTATGACAAGTGACAACAACCAGATAAGGCTGGAGATAACTGAACTAATCTGAGGCCACATGGAGGAAAAAAACAAGTCTTACATTTAGCTCAACACATGATGTGACCATAATTGAACATACTGCAACTCATTTAAACAAACAAACAAAAAAAGGTAGAGAGGACAAATGGACAGAGAAGATAATGACGGTAAAGAGGTTTGCAGAGATAAATAAAGAGGAAGCGACAGAGAAAAGTAGCTGTAACAGTACAAATGCACCCCTTGACTATTTCCACCCAAATCCTGTTTGTTTGCTTTTTTTGACAAGCTGTCATTTAATAAATCCTCATCAAATCCCACAGCAGTCAGAAACAGAGTCTGACATTGCAACACAAAAACAGACTGACTCTACCTAATCTGAAAACAGTTAACTAGATGACACAGGCAAAATAGTTCAGCTAAACGGCAGTAACTAACAGACAGTTCTGAACTAACTAGTTTCCTGTTGCTGTTTGACACTGTGTACCGACTGCCAAAAAAGTTATCCTGCATGACAAAAGTTGGATCTTCCTTAATTATCTTTTTCATTTTAAATTTCTGTTGCTTTAGTCCACTGTTTGCATGTATGTAATGGTTACCAAACATTTTAAAATGTCTCTGTTGGCAAACGGTTTGCAAGGCATTATTTGAGGAACAAACATCTACTATCTACAGTAGATGTTTTAACAGATGCAGGATATGACCAAGAGAGAATTATGAGGACATATTTTTTGTTGTCTTATCTTTTAGTATGGTCTTCCTGTTAACAACAAAAAATAAATAAAATAAAATAATAATCTTATGACTTTCCTTTCTGTGATGGGCACAGACATAGAAGAACATTCCTTTTTTTTCCCCCTTCTATTTTACTTTAAGTCAGATTACTAAAAGAAGTCTTTTTTCCAAGACCATGAATTCAAATTCAGGTACTAGTAGAGCCATTCATATAACAGCAGTCTCTAACCCAGCACATTTATTAATCATATAAATGTGCTTCCATTGCCCTCATTTATTTGTTTTTTTATTGTCATATCTCTTCTAGGTTTGCACAATGGCAGTGATGTACAATTTTGATGCAAAACTAATTTCTAAGAGATTAGACAATAGAGTATGATTATAATGATTCTGATTATGATGTTTGACCACCTCTACTCTCTCTCTCTCTCTCTCTCAGCTATGAGTGAGTTCAGAATTGTTCTGCATTATCCTGCAGCGCAAACTGCAGTGTTGACAATTATCAGGCAGAGAATGGACACTGTAAGCTGTGATTTCATGTTTGTGGAGATACCGTGGTGCCAAAAATAGAACTGGTCAAAATCCAGTGGTTTGTCCCAAACAAACATGAAAACATCTGCACAATCTCAAATACAGACCTAAAGTACAGTAACACAGGAAATTGTTTCAGTAAAACACGCAGACACACAAACATGCTCACTGATTCTCTCTCTTACACTCACACATACACACTCGTCAAGTGAGTCCCTCTGGACTCTGTTGGTGCATTAACAGAGTCGTCAGAGAGATAAACAGTGACTGCATCAGGTGTGAATCACCAGCCTACAGGCAACACGGCTCACTGCGTCTCCATGACAACATACAGGTGACTCACCAACCTCTCTGGGTAATGCTTAAGCTGTTTCCACGACAACCCTAACCCTTACCGCAGGAATGCTGCCAAAGGAATGAACTGCGGCAAAATTTGAAGCATCCCAGAGCTAGACTCATCCATCTAAATGTTACAACAGAAAAGAAGGAGGGCGCCATGGGAACCTCACATGTTCTGTGTTAGGCAAATAACTGAAGAATACACAGGTGTTTTGTGGCGTTTTAATGAAGTACTGGAAGTAAATGTGAAGTGTGTCATTTCTGCTTCACGGAATTGCAAAAATAATGACTGGCTCTCGACAGGTTTTCAAAACACTTCAAACTCCCTTTCCATTATTTGGACACACAAGTACTGGTAGTAACACCCAAAATCAACCCATTGGTTGAGCCAGAAGTTGTCAAGCCACAAAAAAAAAAAAAAAAAAAGGAACAATGTTTTGAGAGCACGACAGATCCAGAGTGTTTGCACTCTTTACATTGGTCAAAAGGCTTACTAATAGTTGTCTCTGCTCATTAAATTGGGATAGAGAATAGTATTTTAACATTTAATCACTCAGTTCACCTTAAGCAGGGTGAGAAACATGATTTAAAGTCAAGGACGGTGCAACCGGTGTGGTTGCACCAGGCTCCGAGCTCCGAGGGGGGGACCAGTGGCAATTGCTATAGAAGAGTACGTCCCCCGGGAAGTGAACGCTATTGACACATCTGTGTGGTGGTGGCATAGTGGGCTAAAGCAAATAACTGTTAATCAGAAGGTTGCTGGTTCGATCCCCACATCCACCACCATTGTGTCCTTGAGCAAGGCACTTAACTCCGGGGGGATTGTCCCTGTAATAAGTGCACTGTAAGTCGCTTTGGATAAAAGCATCTGCTAAATGCATAAATGTAAATGTAAAATGATGGGAAGTTACTAGTGCTATTGGTTGTGCAGTTACTAACCATTTCGGGGACAGGCGTTGTGCAGGTGGATGTCCAGAGAGCAGGGTTTGCGTGTGACAGCTGTAGCCACTGACTCGTAAGGGTTGTCCTCATCCTCTGGTAAAAAGACATCCAGCGATGGAGACTGAGCAATTTCACCACATTGCTTGTCCTGCACACATTAAACAGAACATAAGTCTTTTGATTGGTTACTGGATAAATAGACAGATAATCACACCCCAGATTCACTCCACTGGTTGAGCCAATGTTGTTATGTCGGGCCGGTCGGGATGCTTAAACAAACAGAGCAAAGTTTTGATAGTGTTTAAACTTTTCAAGGGAATCAACCTACAAATGGCTAACTTATAGTTGTCTCTGCATGTTAAGTTGGGATATGACAATAAGTTTAACATTAGTTTAACATTTTGTTTGTGTGCCAAAAAATTTGGCATCCAATTGAGAGTTATGCTGCATGAAGACAAACCATTAAGTTGTATGCACAGAATGACAGGGATAAACATCCACCTGTGACAGCCTGTTCTATTATCTTCAATAAAACATTGCCATCATCCTCTGCCGCTTGTTTGTCTTCATGAAGACACCATGGCAAGCTGGTGTGAGGGCAACCATCCCTCAAAGTAAACATAGCACAGGCAGGGCGTTCCCCATTGTCATGGCACTTATTTCCCATGAACCCCATCGATTTCTTCTCAGACGACCATTACTTCACCTGTCAGGCCAAAATCCTGCATCACCCACAAAGCATTAGACACATCCATCATGCACTGTGCAGACGAGCAAGGTGATTTATTACTGGACTGAAAGAAATATATATTTGTCTCAATCTCTTTTTATATGTCTTTTCAATTAATTCCATTTAGAGACTCAAGATCAGCTCTTTATTAGTAGTAAAGTAAGCTTCCCCATACAGACATGGACACTGGTGGTTTAAAACAGGTTAAACAGTTAGAAAACATGGCGATGGTTGTTCATAAATATAGACCTAATTATCCTCTGCTTGTGCATCAAAGGATTGTGCAGGAAATAAGTTTACAGCCAAGCAGCCCAATTAAAGACAGAGCAATTTGGAATCTAGGGCTCTATTTTCGGGGGTACACAAAGCGCAGCGCTATGCACAATGACTGTGTGCATCGTCTTATCCAATTCTAAGTGCAATTTTCATGCCAACGCAAAGCGCAAGTGGGCATTGGGGGAAGTGTTAGTGCTATCTGTGTGTGTATGCGCACAAACTGGGGGTTTACTGTATGTAAATTAAGTGGCACAGATGGCAATTTGCTATTTTCCTGAGAAAAAGGTCATTGCGCTAAGACGTTTCAAAAGCAGGTCTGTTTTTTTTTTTTCATTATTATTATTATTATTTACTAGGTCCTCGTGGTGGCATAGTGGCTCACCTCAATCCGGGTGGCGGAGGACGAATCTTAGCTGCCTCCGCATCTGAGACCGTCAATCTGCGCATCTTATCACGTGGCTTGTTGAGCGCGTTACCGCGGAGACATAGCGTGTGGAGGCTTCACGCTTATTCTCCGCAGCATCCACGCACAACTCACCACATGCCCCACCGTGAGCGTACCAGATTATGGCGACCACGAGGAGGTTACCCCATGTGACTCTACCCTCCCTTGCAACCGGGCCAATTTGGTGGGTTAGGAGACCTGGCTGAAGTCACTCAGCCCTAGATTCGAGCTCGCGACTCCAGGGGTGGTAGTCAGCGTCTTTACTCGCTGAGCTACCCAGGCCCCCCCAGCAGGTCTGTTTTTAGTGCAAAGTACAAACTCAGTTCCTGCATTTGCAGTTTGGAGATTTCACCAGCAGGTGGAAATAAAGTTCATGTCCAAACATCAAATTACGTCCCTGATGGTCACCGTTGTATCCGTCTTATGAAACAAAAATTTGAGATTTGTGTTAAACTTTCTAGAGGTCATGGTTTATTTTGTTTATATTTACTATTGTATCTATGATCGATTTTGTATTGGTATTTTTCCACCTGTTGTAACAGAGTGATTTTTAAGTCACTGCAAAAGGTGCCGGTGAAAGAAGTTGGAGAGGATAAAATGTTTGGATTTGGTATATGATTTTTTTTTTTTTTTTTTACCATTTCATCATCTTGATTATATTTTCATTTTGTTTGAAGTGTAATTTGAATTTAGAAATATTTTTGGTTTAATTTTTTTGTGTTTCAATAAATCGACCGGTAGAAATGAAGTGCATGCTGATACAATCACTATTAATATTAGCCATGATTTAAGTGTCAGAAGATGAAAATTATTAATAATACTTACAATACATTCCCTATAATTAAACGGAGCTTACATCCAAGTCCTGACGAGAATATCATTTTCTAAGCATATAAAAGGAGTGTGTCCATATTTCCATTGTTCTTATTTATTGCATATAGTCCATTTACATTACCAACTTCTTATGAATGTGCTGTTTTTGTTCACTGGTGCTTGAGGGAACGGACTATATAATAGGACGCAGACGCTGCAATAACCAGAGAAGAACCAACTAATTAAATTGCACTTGACCAAGCCCATGCATGCGTTGCATGCGCGATTTTGCCAAATCCACTTGCGCCTAGACTTAGCGCATTTTTGCTCGAAAATATCAAATCTTCATGGCCATACCCACTGACTTTGAGCTTATGAGTTATGGCATAGCGCTAGTGCTCTTAAAATAGGGCCCCAAATTACATTTCTCTTTTTTCTTTTTTTTTTTTTTTTGCTGGCTTTGGCAACCACCAAAAGTTAGAAAATAAGAAGAAAGTAGTAGTTAATTGTATTCTTAAGAATGTTTTTTGAATCTGGCTTCTGGTTCCTAGATATGGCTACATCCCCAAATGTAGGTCTATGAGATTCTTTTCACCCATTTCATCATTTGACGGGAAAAAAATAGCACAGTTGGTTTGAAACATTATCTCTCTTTAACAAGCCGCTTGATTTGAGGTATAATTCGTGTCAGCAACACAAATACTGCAGGAGTTATATACCGAAATGTATTAATTTGGTTAGGGATTTGTTCTCCTCAGAGTCGTCGGGAATATGGTTGAGGAAATGCTTAGAGAGCAGGAAGGAAGGGGAAGCGGATGGGCTTTGAATCAGGGATTTCCTGTGTTGTACGCTAGCATGCAAATGCTTACACATGTACAACCATACGCATTTAGGAAACTACCCATTAGCCATAGAGAATGAGAAAAGACTACAGTAAAAATGTGTGTGACACTATTTTCAGTTACTGGAGTCAACTGTACTATTGGTGAAAATACATAGATACACAGAATGCAGTAGAACTAGATTTGCATTTCAAGTAGAATAATGCAGGGCAGCAAAACAAAAGTGTTCAAGTTTTAGGTAAAAGTGAGTAAGAAAAGTAAGAAAAAGTTATAAAACCTAATGTAGATACAATGAGAAAGGGAGAAAAAGAGAGACTCTTTATCTCAAGCTAGATGGATAAGTAGATGTAAGACAGAAAAGACAAATCACCATTCAGTATTCTAATAGATAGATGTAAGACCAACAGCAATACATTATGCAAATATTATGATAATGTCCAATCACAATCAGTGTTGGTAACATTTTCAATGCTGAACATTCTAACATTCAAGTCAAGTGAGAGATTTTCAAACTATAATCTTAATTAAATATTTTAACTTTTAGTTAATATTTCTTCTGAAACTTTTCATTTAAATTTAAAAAAAAAAATTTTTAAGTATAAAGTTATAAAATAAAAACAGAAGTGGACATCGCATCTAGTCTGAAATTACTACAAAATAAGTTTGAATGAAGTCTGTAACTTAAGTGAAAAAGAAAAAGGAAATTTCAACATGCCTTGCAAGCACAGTAGTAAAATAGTTAATTACCTTATCTCTTGCTGCTTCTGATGTCTTCACTGTAAGTGTGAAAATTCAACTCTCTGGCGTACATACAAAATGACCTTACTCTGCCCAACTGTCCAAGCACACTACAGCTCTTGTTCTCTCTCTCACACTCTATCTATCTAACAGCAGAGACAGGAACTGGATTTTTGTCTCTGAAATAGGAAGACTAAAAACAAACAGAAGTGGTACAGGTCAGTAATTAGCATGCTGTTGCAGAGCTGCAGTTTCTGGACTCGGATCCAAATAGGAAATCTGCCTGGATGGCCCTCAGTCACGTCTGCAATCTTCAGCTGCACATGTGACAAGAGCCTGACAAACTTTACTGCCGCTTAACTGTTTTCCTCCTCCCTTTCTTTTCTTTAACTGACTCTTTTTATTTTATCACCCTGGTTTCTTTCTTTCTTTCTTTTATATGTATATTGTGTGTTTGTGTGTTTATAAGTACATAAAGTTTATAAAAACTATAAATACTAATGTATATATATATATATATACACTACCGGTCAAAAGTTTTGAAACACTTGACTGAAATGTTTCTCATGATCTTAAAAATCTTTTGATCTGAAGGCGTATGCTTAAATGTTTGAAATTAGTTTTGTTGACAAAAATATAATTATGCCACCATATTAATTTATTTCATTATAAAACTTAAATTTAATAACAAAATTAAAAAAAAGGTTTTGAAATTGATGACTTGGACCAAATAATAAAGAAAAGCAGCCAATAAGTGCCCAACATAGATGGGAACTCCTTCAATACTGTTTAAAAAGCATCCCAGGGTGATACCTCAAGAAGTTGGTTGAGAAAATGTCAAGAGTACATGTCTGCAAATTCTAGGCAAAGGGTGACTACTTTGATGATGCTAAAATATAACACAGTTTTGATTTATTTTGGATTTTGTTTAGTCACAACATAATTCTCATATTTCCATTTATGTTACTCCATAGTTTTGATGACTTTACTATTATTCTAAAATGTGAAGAAAAAAAAATTATAATAAAGAATGAGTGTTTCAAAACTTTTGACCAGTAGTGTATATATATATATATATATATATATATATATATATATATCTGTGTGTGTGTGTGTGTTTGTTGTAGTAGTTAAAAAAGCGTAAAAATGTAAGTGTTGGTCAAACTCGAACTACAGACAGTTAATGCAGTATCTGATCTAAACAGCCCTTGTCATTTCCTGTGCTTTACTAATCTAAGTTCTGCATATTTTAGAGGAAGGACCCCAAAGAATAAAGGGCCCTCAGAGATCTTCTCAGAACAGATAGGATTTATATAAAAAGAGAGAGAGAAGTGGGCTTTGTCGTTTGGTCATGTGTTTGAGAGGAGGCCTTTGCATGCAAAATACCAATGGGAGAAGGAAGTCACAACGGTTCAATGACAGAGATGAGCCTGTGGCTTACACAACATTGCTGCAGTATAGTTCATTGCGAGGCTTCATTATAAACAGAGCAAACAATAAGTGGAGAACAGAGAAACTACAAACAAATAACATCAGTGATATGAAATTGTCAGTTTTAGACAGCCATTACCTCTGATGTATAACAGACCTGGTGCAAGAGATTATAGAAAGAGAGAGAGAGTTGCAGAGGAAAAACGAATAAAGGAAAAAGGAAGAAAAGTAGGAATTAGCAAATGAAAGTGACAACCCCACTGTAATTCCCTTCTCCCATTAAATGTCTTCACTTCACAGATTTAGCACCTGCTCCCAACATGACCTCTCTGTGTTGAATGTGAACCCTGAAATCTGTGATCCACTTTACTAGCGTAGGAGTTCAGGCAAAGCACGGAGTACGTTAAGAGCTGACTAACACATCTACAGGTCAAACCCAGATCACACACTCATTAAGAAAGCTAAAGGGACTATGTGGATTTTCGTTGTAATAAAAGCCTGCAGGCTTTTTGTAGAGCATGAATGCTTACAAGCTGTGTCCAAAATTAAATTGTGGCCGTTATTTGAAACAGTATTTCACATAATTTAATTAAAATCTATATATATTTTTTGTCCCTAGGTAATGATCTAGCTGTTTTTTTTCCCTTGCATATTTGTGCCACACAGCACAAGCCACTGTGCCGCTCTTAGTATCATGGTCTGTCTGTGAAATGCTACTTGTGACAAAAAAGCCAATGCCTATTGTTAATTTATTTCCTTATATTTTCATTTTTTCAAGCATGAATGTCTAGCCACAGTAATAACAATAAAAGTAAAAATGGCTAAACGTTAACGGTGAATTTTCCACGGAGGTAAAAGTTGTTTGACGACGTGCTATTATGTGTAAGCTTTTCTTTAGTGGACTGTTCGTATGGTTCTTTCATTTGGTTCACTTACTGTACATCAGCAATTGTCAGACTATGTTTCTTATATTGTCATTTATACAACAGCTAGTTCTGGTCCTCAAATTTGATTGGTTAAACTGCATTCCAGAAGAGCTGATGACCAGCACTGGGACATAGTTTTGTTTATTTATATTATCCCGCTTGTCTGTGTTTGCCTCTTTCCAAATAGTGGTGGGGATTTTGTTTAATCCCACCCTTTTGAATCCGTTCCCTTCAGTGACCATTTCTGATTCATTCAAAAACACTGATTTATTTAGGAACAAAACACCACTCGTTTGAAACCAGAGTGTGAGAGCAGTGCAGAGAGTTGTGTTTGATGCTTTGGCTTCTTTTGGAACTATTTTCATCAGTAGTAAAAAATCAATTTCAAACAGGCCAATTTCATGTTATTTCCTTGAATCACAGCCATTTTGATATTCAGAACAAAAGCACTCTTACTATTGTGATCCTGTATTGCTTAATTATATAATTATAAATATTCGCAAAATGACATTTTTTCCTGCATTTGGTGATTAACAAGTGTTAACTGTGGACTCTGCTTAGTACTTAGGACAACTAAAAGTAAGGGACAGAAAAACACACAACAGTGACAAAGAACAAGACAAGGCAGCAAAAACTAAAGGTAGTCAACCACACACACAAAGAGCAGCTAGTCAGTAAGAGCCAGTAGGGAGACTGGAGGCATTCTGAGATGTAGAAGACGTACTGTATGGTGTGACTGTCCTCCTGAGAACGTTCTTATGCTGTACTGACCTCACCTTATCACGCACAGCCTGCACAGTCTGCAAGCAGTTAGCATTCATTAGCTGCCCTAATTAGTTTTCAGCACCTAGGAAGAAGCATGGAAACTCGTTTGGTACATGAAGCCACTGTCAGGGATCTGAGGTTTAAATGAGTCACTGGTATACAAAGGAGATTATGCCACACTGTGGAAGAGCGGGCAGAGGAGGATGAAGATTAAATGAAGATGATGAAGAAATCATTTACCACAATCACTCAGAGGAACCCAGTGGTGTTGAATATCTAGAACCTAGGCTTTCCTTTATAATAAAGTTATTACGAGGAGTAATCCGAACATTCAATATCAATGATTTCCAAGATTGAGAGTCAAGGACAATGCCAATCCTCACTACAAACTATGGAAGTTATGAGTGGAGATCTTTCATGCAATTTTAATGTTGTACATAACTGGTTTTTAAGAGCACAACTGCACAAACGAAAGCATAAAATAACATTTTAGAGGGATAGTTCACCCAAAAATGAAAAATATATCATGTATTCATGCACATGACTTTCTTTCTTCCAGCCTCAGTCACCATTCACTTTTATTCTATGGAAAAAAGATGGAATGAAAGTGCCAAAGATCTTGCTTGTAGCTTGGTGGTAAAAAAAAAAAAAAAAAACAACCTAGTGTTGCTCCTTAATTGAGTCCATATTGTTATAAATCATTTATTAATAAGGTGTTTATGTTGAGCTGAATCCTGCTCTAGTAAGGCAGTATATTTATATGCAGTATGGCCTGTCTTTCGTGCTGTCTCTTGGATTTGGCTCTAAAGTGGCTCATAAAACAAGAACTGATGTTTAGGATTTTTATTCCAGGACTGTTTTCAGAATGGTCTATTAAACACAGACAACGGCGGCCATGCCCAGCTCCTAAATCACAATGGGCACACACCTCTAATACACACTCTAACACACACATATATAGCCATTCAGTTCAATTTTAACAGCCACATGACAATACACATGAAAAACTACACTTCCCAGACCTCTTGCACCACAATTAGTGGCTTTTGTAAGAGTACAAAGCCATACAACAGGACAAGACAAACCAAATTATTGGTGTATAAGCAATGAAATGCAGTAATTTAGGACTAATATATGCTATATGCAAACTGAAGTTAAGAAAAGAGAAAAACATTGCAAAGCAGATGCTAAAAATGGAAGCACTCACTCTGATCTAGAATCACAAGACGTTTTCAGCACAAAGATTAAAAGAATGCTAGCTGAATGCACCAATGGGAATAGATGGAAAAATAATGTGCAAACCAAAGAAACAAGCAAAAACAAACACAAATGCACAGGCACTGATTTCACATGCACAACTACACAGATCAGCCACAAAATTAAAACCACCTGCCTAATATTGTGTAGGTCCCCTTCGTGCTGCCAAAACAGCTCCAACCCGCATCTCAGAATAGCATTCTGAGATTATATTGTACAGAGTGGTTATCTGAGTTACCGTAGACTTTGCCAGTTCGAACCAGTCTGGCCATTATCTGTTGACCTCCCTCATCAACAAGGCATTACCTTCCACAGAACTGCCGCTCACTGGCTGTTTTTTGTTTTTGGCACCATTCGGTGTAAATTCTAGAGATTGTTGTGAGTGAAAATCCCAGGAGATCAGCAGTTTCAGAAATACTCAAAACAGCCCATCTGGCACCAACAATCATGCTACGGTCCAAATCACCGAGATCAATTTTTTCCCCATTCTGATAGTTGATGTGAACATTAACTGAAGTTCCTGTCCTGTATCTACTTGATTTTATGCACTGCACTGCTACCACACGATTGGCTGATTAGATAATCACATGGATGATTGTTGGTGCCAGACGGGCTGGTTTGAATATTTCTGTAACTGCTGATCTCCTGGGATTTTCACACACAACAGTCTCTAGAATTTACTCAGAATGGTGCCAAAAACAAAAAACATCCAGTGAGCGGAAGTTCTGTGGACGGAAATGCCTTGTTGATGAGAGAGGTCAACAGAGAATGGCCAGACTGGTTCGAACTGACAAAGTCTACGGTAACTCATAACCGCTCTGTACAAATGTGGTGAGAAGAATATAATCTCAGAAAGCTATTCTGAGATGCGGGTTGGCGCTGTTTTGGCGGCATGTGGGGGACCTACACAATATTAGGCAGGTGGTTTTAATGTTGTGGCTGATCGGTGTATATACTATAATGTATGGCCAAAAGTCTATGGTCACCAACACAATGCAATGGTAACTGAGGCTGTCAGTCCCTTAAATTCTCCTATATATCTATTTTCGATGTCATGTCGGAATTACTGTAATTACAAGCTGGCAACTCGGAGGTTCTACTCAGAGCTATTCATGTCTTCAAGACTTCAGAAGTTATTCGTTTCTAGGACAGTATTCATAATGCCAAAATAGCTTTGCCGTTTATCACAACAAAATATTTCTTAATACATTAATTAATTCTTAAAACTCTGTATGTTGTTGCATATGTATAACAACAAATAAAACGCTTTTACTGTTTAACGATTGAAGCTGCTGCCATATTGGTTCTTTTTACAAGACACGACTGTCAAATCGGAGCTTTTAAAGAGAGATTACATCATGTAATTACGAGTTTTACACTTTTACAAGTCAGAATCTCGTTATCACATTAAGTCCATGTTGACACTAATGTGTTTTTGATTGAAAACGCTAATTTTGCTACATTTGCACTTCTCAAACACACTGGATCACCGTTTCCTCCAAAGAAAATTAAGACTTTCAAAAACTCTCTCTTTGGAAAAGGATGATGTAAGAAAACTGAAAATGGAGATTTCACATGGATTAGTGTGGATGTAGACTGATACGTTTTCATTTGAAAACATATTAATTTAGCTACATTTACGCTTCTCATCAACATTGGAACTGTGTTTATCTTCATCGAAAACGAAGACTTTCGATACCGATCTCCAGCACCACATACTTTGAAAACATTGACATTAAGAAACAAAGAAAATAAAACATACTGTATTAGTGTGGACTTGGTCTAATATTTATTTTCACTGGAATAGCCAAACCTGCAAATTAGAAGAGGGTGTCCACATATGTTTGGTCATGTAGAGTATCAATGTTACAGAAAAAGATAAATAGTGAGAACAAGAATGAATAAAAAAAAAAAGAGAAAATGAAGAGATTTACAAAAAATTTAAAAAAAGAGAGGAATGGTGAAGATCAACTTGAATAAAAAAAAGCAGAGTCTTTGGGAGCAGATGCCCGGTCTCACTCTCTCTCTCTCTGGATGTTTTCACTGGATGTTATTGCACAGTGCTGTGATGCACCTGTTTTGATGGAGACTCAGATCTGTCAATTGGGAGGTGGGTGGATATCCCACGCCTTGCACTTTATGAATTCTGTGTCTCCTAGCAACTACGAGAACCCCTTGGAATGTGTGTGCATCTCTCTCCATGCGGAGGAGAGCCAGTGACAGAGTTCAGGGTTTGTTTGTGGGTGCAGAAGTATCACTTTCGGCTCAAGGAACCCCAACTCTTCCTGCAGCTGAATTCTTCCCTCCCCCAACCTATTGGCACCTTCACTTGAACATCCCTGTTTCCATGGTAGCGGGAGGTCTCCTCGCATGGTGTAGGTGGGCGGATCAGCGTGTGACATGATTACACTTCCAGTGGGATTAGACTTCCCGTCTAAGGGAAGGGGATCCCTCTTCCTCATTCTGGCATAATGAAAGACGCCTATAGCATGTGGCCACAGTCAAAGATTTGTGTGTTTATGGGCATGATAACATGAACAAATTCCTTTGGATAAAAATTTTTATTTATACAGTGGCTCCAAAAAAGATTTAGACACCAAAGCTTCACTTAAAATTGTTGCATGAATGTCTTAGCAATATATAATGTCAAAACAAGTGGCATATATTTTAGAGAAATCGATCTCAAACACCATGTTCAAGCAAAAAAACGTAAAAAAATAAATAAAATACGTTTGTTAGGTTTCAAAACAAAATTTGACTGTCATTTTGTTAGACTTTGCAAAACATGCCCATAGTAAATGTAAAGAACAACATAAATTGTTCAGAAAAGTTGGAAAAAAGGTCTAGCATATTTTTTTTTTGTAGATGTCATTAGCTTATACAGTATATTCTGTATATAAACCAATAATATTCAGACATTTGTAAGTGTGACATTGTTTAGTATGTTTTTTAAGTGATTTGAATTATGGGGACACTAGAATTGTCCTCATAAACCACAATTATAGCATAATATCCTTGTAATTACCAGTTTGTAACCTAAAAAAGAATTCCTCGTAAACCACCCAAACACGCATACACACACACAATAACACTCAAACCCACAGTATATACTTAAAGAATGGCAGACTTTCTTCCTTAAAAATGCTTAATCCATTCATTTCTTCATCCATGCTTTCATCCACAATCAGAATTTAAGATAAAAAGATGATCTTTTAGATGCCCAGAAAGACTTTGAAGGTCTTTGTGGTTAGTTGGCTAAAGTTACCATAGCAACATTCTATGACTTCCAAAGACATATCTGATTTAACTGGCATTTGATTGTGAGATTGAGAATGAACATGCATATTAAAGTAAAACATACAGCAATAAATACTGACTGAGTCATCCTTGGATAATAAGCATATAAAAGAGAGGCAAACAAGAGGAAGAGGAGGAAGAGGAGGATATGAACAAAAATGCAAAGGAAATGTGTTTGTGTACCTGAGAGAATCCCAAGTTTCTGCAGCCGTTGCAGGGAGTGAGCGCCTCCCACAGGCCTGATGGACCGCAGCTCTTTTCCTCCTCTTCCAGCGCCGTGTGCAATGGGGGAATGGGCCGCTACAACCGAGTGGAGATATGCAGTTACAGACAGTCAGCAGGAGTACACACAGGCTGAGATACATTCTGATCTCAACCTATGCTAACACAACACAAGATTAAGATACGTGTGCTGCTCTCTCTTGAAAAGCCAAGGTCCAAAATTAATTTCAGATTTAAACTTTTTTCTATTTTTTTCATGAATTTCACATTAAAACTGCAGGGTTCATACAGATTTTTAAGAGTGAAATTCAGGCACTTTTCAAGCATTTTCAATGTACCTTGATCATCTTTTTCAAGCACCTCGAAGCTTTAAATATTATCCAATTCTAAATGTTACTTGAAAAAAGCATCCCCTGTAATTTTAAACATTGCCCAATCTATAGAAATGAAAGTTTCAAGAATTCCTTTAAACCCATAAGACTGGAATCCATAATATGACAACAACCAAAATCCTGTATTAACACAGATACAGTCAGCAGCACCGGTTATAGGGCATGATTTACTGTGGTGAAAAAGCCACAGTAAAGGCGTGAAGCCTCCACACGCCTTTATGTCTCCGTGGCAACGTGCTCAATAAGCCATGTGATAAGATGCACGGGTTGATGGTCTCAGACGCGGAGGCAACTGGGATTCATCCACTACAAATAAAAGCAAAAATTCCACAACTGATATTTTGTCTCCATCCATTTGAATAAAAGCTAAAAGAAGACTGCTTTGAAAAATACAAGCTATTAAGTGACAAGATATGAGACGCATGTGAATCTCACCTGTAAACATGCACATCTGCAGCAGAAATACCTTTAGTGTGATGGGATTGTTTTCCCCCACACCAGTATAAGACGTGACTGCAATTATCAGACTGATTTTAAGAATATTATGTTACTATGAATATTATGAGTGATTTCAGCTTTTCTAACAGCTAAAATATGTAAGGGATAATTGTACAGCCAGAATAGGGCACACGTTCAACAAGACCTTATAACATGTAGCACTGATTATCAGCAAAACAAGGTTTCTGTAAGTTTAAAATAATCAAGTCATGTTTTCCATTTAATGAGTTCATGGAATAATAATATATTTATCACAAATATAAATTTGTGTTAATAATTTTAAAATTGGTAAATGTAGGCCTACCAACACATCAATGCATAGCTGATGAATAAACAACATTTACCTACAAATGATAGGGATGAAGGGACATCCATGATAACTTTTAAGAGATTTCATAAGCAAACTGTAATATTATATTACTGTAATATAATATTAAATGATTATTGAATATGTTAATTTGATTGTAGTACAACCATAATATTTCTGTTGTAATTTCATTACATTGACACAGCATTGGTCCTATTATACTGGTGGCCAAAAGTTTGGAATAATGTACAGATTTTGCTCTTATGGAAAGAAATTGGTACTTTTATTCACCAAAGTGGCATTCAGCTGATCACAATGTATAGTCAGGACATTAATAATGTGAAAAATTACTATTACAGTTTGAAAAATAATGTTCAGTAATAATGTTCTTAAACTACTTCAAGGAGTTCTCATCAAAACATCATCCACGTGCAGCAATGACAGCTTTGCAGATCTTTGGCATTCTAGTTGTCAGTTTGTCCAGATACTCAGGTGACATTTCACCCCACACTTCCTGTAGCACTTGCCATAGATGTGGCTGTCTTGTTGGGCACTTCTCACACACCTTACAGTCTAGCTGATCCCACAAAAGCTCAATGGGGTTAAGATCCATAACACTCTTTTCCAATTATCTGTTGTCCAATGTCTGTGTTTCTTTGCCCACTCTAACATTTTCTTTTTGTTTTTCTGTTTCAAAAGTGGCTTTTTCTTTGCAATTCTTCCCATAAGGCCTGCACCCCCGAGTCTTCTCTTTACTGTTGTACATGAAACTGATGTTGAGCGGGTAGAATTCGATGAAGCTGTCAGCTGAGGACATGTGAGGCGTCTATTTCTCAAACTAGAGACTCTGATGTACTTATCCTCTTGTTTAGTTCCACATCTCTTCCTGTCCTTGTTAGAGTCAGTTGTGCTTTGTCTTTGAAGACTGTAGTGTACTCCTTTGTATGAAATCTTCATTTTTTGGCAATTTCAAGCATTGTATATTCTTCATTCCTCATGTTCAATAATTCAACAATTATTGACTGACGAGTTTCTAGAGAAAGCTGTTTTTTTGTTTGTTGTTTTTTTTTTGTTTTGTTTTTTGCCATTTTTGACCTAATATTGACCTTAAGACATGTCTGTCTATTGCATACTATGGCAACTCAAAAACAAACACAAAGACAATGTTAAGCTTCATTTAATGGACCAAATATCTTTCAACTGTGTTTGATATAATGGCAAGTGATTTTATAGTACCAAATTAGCAATTTAGCATGATTATTCAAGGATAAGGTGTTGGAGTGATGGCTGCTGGAAATGGGGCCTGTCTAGATTTGATCAAAATGACTTTTTTCAAATAGTGATGGTGCTGTTTTTTACATCAGTAATGTCCTGACTATACTTTGTGATCAGTTGAATCCACTTTGGTGAATTAAAGTACCAATTTCCTTCCGAAACAGCAAAATCTGTACATTATTCCAAACTTTTCACCAGTGTAAATCCTCAAGCTTTTTTTTTTTAAGGCATTTGTATTTCTTGCATAGTTTTTTAAGCATGTTCCTCATTTACAATGTGGTGAAATGCCACCTCCTTCTATTCTGTGCCCCAGTGTCACATTATTACAAGAAAGCTTTGAATTACGTGGAAATAAAGTGATTTCATAGTACTTTGTGTTCTCTATGCACATATTAAGAAAAACACACCGTGTACTAATAGCAAACCAACTCAAGAGTCAGAACACTCCGAGACGGATGGAGTTTGTGTGGGCTGTTCGCTGTTTGCACAATGTTAATCCAGACTAAAAGTACATTTATTTAATGAAATTGCAGCCTTTTGGGGGGTTTAATAAATCGTACTAGTTCATATCGTGATTTTGATGTAATTTTTTATTAACTCAGCCTTACATTTAACATACTTAATTTATCACATACATTGGCGTTCTGCGCTACTTTTAAGTATTCATGTGATACCACATATTGATTGTCAATTATTCCAAAGTAAATTAAATTTTTAACAAAATCCATGGCTCAGCATATACCTTCAGAGTGTCTTAGTGATGATAGGTGTAAACATCCATTAACGTCTTTTTTCTCTTTTTTTTTTTTTTTTGCACACTTATAAACATATTATTTCCTTGTTTTTGAACACTCCTCCGCATAGAGATATTTTATCTCGATGTCCAGCCAGCAGTCATTGAAATGGCACACTGGTATTTTGATGGAAGCAGGAGATGCAGGTATAATTTCTTTGGGGCCAATCTACCACAGTTAAGACTAGTAATTCCATGTGTGCGCATCATCAAAGCAAGATGCAGGTACTCCCACGCTGACGAAACACCACAAACATAACAACTGTATAATATCTATTTCAAATTTGAAATTATTTTAGATCTTTTATAACTGTCAACAACCTAAGGAAAAATCAAGCATTTTCAAGGAACATATTCAAAATTCAATTATATTTCTAACCTTAAAAACCTAACTGTGAAAATAAAGCATTTTCACAACTTTCAAGACTCTATCCAAACCCTGAAACTGAATTGGAAAATCTTTATCTGGCCTTCATCATTTATTTTTGGTACTTTTCAAATGCTTTTTTATGTACAGATTCTATTGTTTTAGCTTTGTCCAAGACTCAGACTTTCAATGATAAATTATGAAAATCCATTATAAAAATACTAATTATTAC